>NC_030424.2:24185000-24332500 GCF_001660625.3 Ictalurus punctatus | reverse complement strand
TTTGATACAGGTGTGCGTGATTAGAATGAATATTTGTAGGCTGCAGAGCAGGATGGGAAATGTAGTCACTGGTTTGCTGTGATATGACAGGCACATCAATCTTTTTTGTTATTCTATGCTTAGGTGACAGGAATAGTAAGAGGTTAATGAGAAAAAAAAATCTTTCTTTATTTTTCTTAAACTCAAAAAAATTCCACTTGCACACATTCCTAGTGTATTGTATTATATTAAATAAATATATATAAAAAATTAACAGTGGCAGTTCACAGCTGCTGGTAGCCGATATACAAATTGGGGAACACAGGAATTCATCAATTTAAAATAATAAACATACATGTAAACATAAATTGACCATTTCAAATAAACATACATATACTTCAGTAACCCATAAATTAACCATCTCAATTAAACTTACCAGTACTCCAGCACAGTATCCTTTATTCAGAATGTAAAGTGCAATATAACTTAGGTGAGTTATCTATTGCTGTATTTTGATAAGCCTGTCAACATTCTCTGCAGCAAGGCAAGAGCAGTTTGCACTTACAATGTCTCCGGCAGTGGAAAAAATTCTCTCACTCGCAAAAGAAGTTCCTGGGACACAGAGGTGTCATTGTGCAGCTTTTTCTACATGGGGGAACTTGCATTCATTTGTTTTCCACCTCATGAATGGATCAGCATCCACATAAATACAGTCTGTTAACTTGTATGTGGTGACTTCTTCCTCAATGATCTGGTGAAAGGGCCTGGTCTGTTGTTCCTCTGTTCTGAAAAGCTCTTCAAATACCTCTAACAATGCTGTCTTCTTCTGTGGAGGGCAAAGGCTTCTGTACTAGACCCTGTGTATCAAAGAGAATGATCCTTAGTATAATTACACCTCCCGCACACAGATGCACACACATGCATGCACAGCTCAGAACCACAACCATCTCCAGACATCACAAATGTGAAATCATTTTTATCTGTGAAAGGGATACAAGATATGTAACAACCATCTAAATAGATATAAAACAATCAAAATCACGCATGGTTTACAAAAAACATAAACAAATAGTACCTGCTGTTCATGCACCAGAATTTCTCGGATGAAATATCTATAGAGCTCATCTCGAGAGGCATCATCAATGTAAGGCAGGAATCCCTGAGGTCCAGGGCCGTGGCTATTTGGAGTTAATCATGAAGATTAGGGCCAGTGTACCTCCTTGCCAGGTCATTTGTAATGGCTGTTTTGGCTTCTTTGACTGGTGCACTGTACTTGTCTCCTGGTGCCACAGATTTGAGAATCATCTCTTTCAGAGGAAGGATCATTGATCAAGTGGAGGTTGTTTCACTTCTCATGAGAGCTGTCACTGTTTTCAGTGGTTTGAGGACCTGAATCAGTTCTTCTGCCAGGTTCTGTACTGTACTACCCGCTTTGCTACCCCGCTTTCAGACAGTGATATCACTGGGAGATGGTGCCGCAGCTGTGCAGTCATGTTGGTAGTGTTTCCATTTGAGTAGGCGACATGTGTAAAACAATGTTTGCACACAGTCTTTTATTTTGTTTACCGTTTTTTCTTCCTCGGCATTGTACTCAGCGTCAAAACAGAAATGTCCCCACACCACAGATTTGAAAGACGGTGGTGCTTCCTCAGACTGCAGCCTCACTTCAGCGCTCACCATGTTAAAGTGTGAAATGTGACACCAGCATTGCAAGAATGGTTAAGTGCCCCCTAAATTTAGTGCATTGTGATTAGATATTTACTTGTGGGGAGGTATTTCCTCATCTCAGCACGTAGACTCATGGGCACACATGAACAGAGCCAGTTCGGAGAGTAATAAAATGTACAGAAATTATTTAAACGCAAAACCAAAAAAACCCACAATCCACAAGCATGTATTGAACTGTGGAGGTCATAACGAACTGTTCAATATTATAGTGAGAATGTGTATATACATATATGACTGTTGCACTGTACTGGTCTGCTGGTACCATGGATCAATTATATATATATATATATATATATATATATATATATATATATATATATATATATATATATATATATATATATATATATATATATATATATATATATATATATATATATATATATATATATATATATATATATATATATCGGGGAAATAAGTATTGGACAAATCAACATTTTTTCAGTAAAAACATTTCCTATGATGAATTAACATGAAATTTTCACCAGACATCAGTATTAATACAAGAAATCTGGAAATATTAAGAATTCACAACATTAAAGTCCATAAATATAGTTATGTTAAATAAAGTGGAATGACACAGGAAAAAAGTATTGAACATTCTAAGAAAAAGCACTTCTCCAAAGTGAGGAAAGGCAAGGAACCAGCTGAAATCCATAAGTAATTATACCCCCCATCTGTGCAAATTAATATCAGCTGGGTTAATACATTGATGGTCTATAACAAGCTCTCCTAAGACCTTCGCAAAACATATTGATGAAATTGGATACAGATGTATTTAAAAACTTCTGAATGCTTCAGTAAGCACCATTGGGGCCATTATCCGCAAATGGAAGCAACATCACTCTGTCATCAACCAGCCACACACAGAAGCTCCTCCCAAGATTTCTGACCAGGGAGTCAGAATAATAGTCAGAAGAGTAGCCCAAGAGCCAAGGACAACTCGGAAAGAGCTCCAGAAACACTTGGCGGAAGCAGGTGCCATTGTCACATAGAGATCAATAGCCAATGCACTCCACTTCTCACGTTCACCCCACAACACCCCATTACTAAAGAAAAGGCATGTTGAAGCTTGTTTAAAGTTTGCTACAACTCACTTGGACAAGCCTATGAAATATTGGGAGAGTGTAGTCTGGTCAGACAAGAGCAAAATTTAACTTTTTGGCCGTCATACTACACACTCTGTTTGGAGAAGAAATGGCACTGCACATCACCCTTAAAACACTATACCAACAGTGAAGTTTGGAGCTGGAAGCATCATGATGTGGGGCTGTTTTTCATCGCATGGTACTGGCAGACTTTATATAATTGAAGGAACTATGAATGGAGCCCTTTACCGGGAGATTCTTGAGAAGAATCTGCTGCCATACACCAAGATGATGAAGATGAGACGTGGGTGGACCTTCCAGCAGGACAACGATCCAATGCAAACAGCAAAGGAAACTCCCAATTGGTTTCAGAGGGAAAAAAAATCAAGGCATTAGAATGGCCCAGTCAATCACCTGACTTGAATTCAATTGAACAAGATTTAAAGACAGTATATTTAGAAGAATGGGCTAAATCACACCTGAATATTGCAGCCGATTAATTTCTTCATACAGGAAGAGTCTTGAAGCTGTCATTACAAACAACGGCTTCTAAGTATTACATAAATGTCACTTAGTGTGTCCAATACTTTATTCCTTTGTCATACCACTTTATTACACATAACTTTATTCATGGACTTTAATGTTGCGAATTCTTTATATTTCTGGATTTCTTGAGTTAATACTGATGTCTGGTGAAAATTTCATGTGGATAGCCTCATAGGAAATATATTTACTGAAAAAAATGTTGACGTGTTGAATGCTTATTTCCCCCCACTGTATATATAGGTTTCCCTTGTGCCACCAAAAAAACTCTGACCCGTCAAGGCATGGACTCCACAAGACCTCTGAAGGTGTGCTGTGATACCTGGTAACATGATACCAAGATCTTAGCAGCAGATACTTTAAGTCCTATAAGTTGCAAGGTGGGGCCTCCATGGATCAGACTTGTTTGTCCAGCATATCCCACAGATGCTTGATTGGACTGAGATCTGGGAAATTTGGAGGCCAAGTCAATTCCCTGAACTCTTTGTCATGTTCCTCAAACCATTCCTGAACAACTTTTGCAGTGTAGCAGGGCACATTATCCTGCTGAAAGGCCACTACCATTAGGGAATATTGTTGCCATGAAGGATGTGTACTTGGTCTGCTGAAGGATGTATTCTGGTGCCATCTCTTCCCCTGGTCAGTGATGCACATGTACATGGCCATCCACAGGATGTAAAAGAAAACACAATTCATCAGACCAGGCCACCTTCTTCCATTGTTCCATGCATGGTCCAGTTCTCCGAAAAGCATTCTGCAGAAGTTAGAGAAAAAGTAAAACAAATACATAGATTAGGGAAAGGGTACAAAATAATATACAATTGTGTGGATATCCCAGTGAGCACAGTTGTATCAATAAGATACAAAGCTCAATGTTCAAACATGAAGGAGACTTGAGAAAGTAGCCATAGAGAGGCCAACAATCGCTTTGAAGGAGCTACAGACTTCAGTGGCTGGGAGTGGTGTAGTGGTGCACTAGTCAACCATTTCAAGAGCACTGAACAACAGTGGCTTGTATCGGAGGGTGGCAAGAAAGAATTATCATTTGAAAGCATGAGAGAGACCCAGCTGCGATCTGAGAAAAGGTTATGTGTTCAGATGAGACCAAGATAGAGCTTTTTGGCCAAAATTCAAAGTGCCAAGTGTGGTACAAACCTAAAACATCCCATGCCTCAAGACACATCATCCCTACAGTGAAGACAGTGTGGGTAGCATCATGGTGTGGGGGTGCTTCTCATCAGCAGGGACTGGACATCTTGATAGAATTGAAGGAAGAATGGGTGGAACAAAATATTTGGAAATATTGCAAGAGAACCTGCTTCAGTTTGCTAAACAAACTGAAGCTGGGGAAGAAATTTACCTTTTAGCAGGACAATGATCCCAAGCACAAGGCCAAAGCAACATTGGAGTGGCTCAAGAACAAAAAGGAAAATGTCCTACAGTAGCCCAGTCAAAGTCCTTATCCCAATCCCACTGAGAATCGGTGGCACTATTTGAAAATTGCTGTCCATAAGCATCACCCAACTAAGCTGGACAACCTGGAGAAAATCTGCCAAGAAGAATGAGTAAAACACTCCAAAACTGTGTGTAAAGTTGGTACATATGTATCCCAAAAGGCTTTAAGCTGTTATTACAGCAAAATGTGGCTCTACCAAATATTCATGTGTGGGGGTTGAATACTTATGCAAGCAAGCTATTTCACTTATTTTTATTTTTCATAAAAAATATTTACCAACATAAATCCAATGTCATGTTACAATAATTGTTGAGTTTCAGTGTTTTAATATAAAATATCAGACAGAATGAAATTTGATTGCACCATTTGTAATTCAGTAGTATGAGAAAAAATTGGTCAGGAGTCTGAACAGTTTTTCAAGGCACTGTATATATGGTATATGTGCTATATGTCATGAATCTACACAAAATAGCCCATAACATGTATATTGTTTGCAAAATAATTTACAAAACAATCATAAAACGCAAAAGTTATTATTGCATGAGTATTCACACCATTGGTGATTTTCTGCTGCTGTATGAGTGATATACTGTAAAAAGCATATAAGACAAGTAATTTGGCTTAATTTTAGTTTTGAATCATCAGATCTGTCTCCAATTTCTGGAGTGGCGTTTTCTTTCATGCTGTTGTAAGTGGCAAGTTGCTGGCAAAGATAAACTAAAATTGCACTGGGCAAACAAAATCGACTGATGACATCACTCACAGCAAAGAATTTTCTGCCATACTTAAAAATGTTTTCTGCCCAAAACTGTGTCTGTGACTTCAAGTAGGTCATCTAATCTTTAGAAGTGCATTTTATATAATTTGACATTTCATCTGTATCACCTGTATCTCACACCATTGTGTGAGCAGCAAAATCAACAATTTCTCTGTCAATTATGCCAAGATGTTTGACAATACGTAGGAGTTCTTCATAATGTGTTTACACATGATTACACTTTTCTACCACTAGGGGTTTCTGCATATGCATGGTCAGGAGACGTTCTAAATATACGCATATAATCACGCACATGAAGAACTTGATAAATCACATCCAACATGTGTATGCACCTTTAACACACAATTATGTATAGAGATGGTTGATGAATGAGAATCTAGTAACACAGTAAGTTTGTGAAATGTAGCTACAATTTGTGAAATTTTTGTTCATACAACACAGCATTAAGATCATCATGGAACTAATCGCAGGCTTATTTTATAGCCTGAAAACCCACAGCATGTCTCCTTTATTTAATAAGGACAGCTCTGAGGTGAGTGTGTACCGAAGACCCTGATTATGCCCTGATGAGCACTAATCACAGGTAGTGAACCTGCATCAGAGTTAGACTCTTTCCTCTTTAATTCCAAGAATCTGCCAAACAAAATGACCTGCCTGAAAAAAGATAAAAGGTCATGTAACCACAGCAAGGTGGTTAAACATTCATTATGAAAATTTGTGCTGGTACTTGAGTTAGCTCACAGCATGTTATATAAAAATGTTTAATATCAAATTAAACATGAAAAGGGTGATTCCATGATTTGGGATGCCATTAAGCCCATTGTAATTTATTCAATTAATGTCTCATGAATATTGTGATCTCAGATACAATATCTCACTTTTATACAAGGTTATTTTGAAGACAATGGCTATATTTTGCCCCTAAATGATTAACTGGGTTGAGTAGTTCAGGAGTGAGTTATCAAATGCACAAAGTGTGGTTAACTAATGGAATGAGTAAAACAAGGACATTCTAACCTTGATTTAAAAAAAAAATAGTTTTTTTTATTATTATTATTATTATTATTATTATTATTATTATTATTATTATTATTATTATTATTATCAAAATCTGTAATTTGGGTAACAGGGACATTAGTAAATATTATTGAAAAAGGGAGGGAGAGAACATTCTTTTCTTCTTCTCATGATCTTCAGAAAATTTTGAAGATGCAACTTCGCTTTGAACATATGACTTGCAGAATATTTCAAATATTTCATAGGTGTTAGGGTAAAAGATATTCAGGCAACAGGTTTGAGTAGGAATGTACAGTAGGAAAATATTTCTAAGTGCAGGAGTGAAAGGCATATTTTTCATAATCTATAATGAGTGATTGATGGAAACTAATGTTTCAAGCATGAGATGTTAAATGGTTTCACATAGTAATGTAAAAATAATGCAAGTTTTCAAGTGTTTAATGATTATATGTCAAGGTAAAGTGTTATAGCTGACTGGGGCTGGCACAAATGTTATTTTTAAGTCTCATTAATGTTTTACTACTACTACTACTACTACTACTACTAATAATAATAATAATAATAATAATCAGAAATACTACTACAACTACTACTACTAATAAATATAGCTGCAAGCAGCAATTATCAGGGTTCAAGCCATTTAAGGCCCTTAAAGATGTTAAAATATATTACTTAATATTGTGCAATCTAAATCAAAGAAAAACCGAGATAATATTAAGAAATATAGGCCTTCATTAAGCTTGTCTAATAGCTGCCGAACATTGCTTGACCAATGGAGGCCATGTTTTTCAAGATTCACAATTGTCTTTGTATATGCTGATTGGACCTTGGACAAGGACAATTCTTACAAGAGCTATATATCAAGTCTATTGGACCAATGGTTCCACATTTACTGCCAACTCCATGTTTTGTTCTGCTTTAGCGCCACCCTCACACTCACACTCAATAATGCTTTTTTGTTTTTGTTTTGTTTTGTTTTTTTACATCTATCCTCAAATTGAGCCCATACATATGTACCCCAAGTTTAGTGAAAACATCTAATTCCTTTCAAGAGTTAAAGCCATTTAACTTCAACTTTAAATTTAAGCCATTTAAATCAAAACTTCAACTTTATTTCATAATTATTGATTTAAGTAGTCCAATGAATTGTCCTGCAATAGGATTATTACAGTTGATCAAAAAGCCTAAGGCTAGTTCGCAAAACTAGATTTTTTAAATAATCTCAAATATTTGATGAACGATTTGTTTGTTTCCTAGAGGCAAAATTGTTCAGAATGATAAAATCTAATCTATGCTACAAAGAATATATGTATGCCTGAAACATTGAATAATATACAGTGGCAAGAAAAAGTATGTGAACCTTTTGGAATTTCATGGTTTTCTGCATAAATTTGTCATAAATGTGATCTGATCTTCATCTATATCAAGGGTGTTGACGAATATGATTTGCCTAAAATAAAAACACAAAATAAATTCTGATCCCTCATGTCTTTATTGAACACACTCATTCAACATTCAAAATGGCAGTGGAAAAAGTAAGTGAACCCTTAGAATTAATAAATGGTTGACCCCCCCTGCCAGCTATAACCTCAACCAGGTGCTTCCTGTAGATGTGGATCAGACCTGCACATCGTTCAGGAGGAATTTTAACCCATTCATCCTGGTAGAACTGCTTTAGCTCTGTCATATTCTTTGGACGTCTCATGTGTATAGCTCTCTTCAAGTCATTCCATAGCATCTCTATTGGGTTGAGGTCTGGGCTCTGACTTGGCCACTCCAAAAGGCGGATTTTGTTTTTCTGAAGCCATTCTGTTGTGGACTTGCTCCGGTGTTTTGGGTCGTTGTCCTGTTGCATCAGCCAATTTCTACACAGTTTCAGCTGACGTACAGACATTCTCACATTATCCTGAAAAATTGTTTGATATACTTGGGAATTCATCTTCAGCTCAATGATTGCAAGCTGGCCAGGCCCTGATGCAGCAAAGCAAGCCCAAACCATGATGTTTCCTCCACCATACTTTATGGTTGGGATGATGTTTTCATGATGATATGCCGTGCTCTTTTTATGCCAGATGTAGTGCTGTGTGGTTTTTCCAAATAGTTCAATCTTGGTTTCATCAGTCCACAAACATTTTGCCAATACCGCTGTGGAGTGCCAATGTGCTCTTTTGAAAACTTCGCGCATGCAGCAATGTTCTTTTTAGTAAGCAGTGGCTTCCTTCGTGGTGTCCTGCCATAGATACCCTGCTTGTTCAATGTTTTACGTATTGTAGACTCATGAACAGAGATGTTAGCCAGTTCCAATAATGCCTTCAAATCTTTGGCTGTCATTTGGGGTTGTTTCTTTACCTCACTGATGAGTCTTTGACATGCTCTTGATGTCATTTTGACTGGGCGCCCACTTCTTTCTAGAATAGGAACAGTTCCAAAGTGTCTACCTTTGTAAAAATGTTTGTCTAACTGTTTCTAAAGTCTTTGAAATCACTTTGTAACCCTTGCCAGCTTTATGTAAATCAACAATTCTTGATCATAGATCCTCTGGAAGCTCTTTTTGGTGAGGCATGGCTCACATAAGTGTGTGCTTCTTGTGCAGAGCAAACTCCAAAAGTTTGAGGGGTTTTTATCAGTCATAGTAGCTGTAGTCCACGCCTTCAAACTCATTTTCTTAATGAGACTCCAGGTGTGCTAAAACCTGACTCTAATTATCTTTTTTCAGGTCATTAACTCAAGGGTTCACACACTTTTTCCACAAGCACTATGAGGTTTTTTTGGTTGTTCTCAATAATGACATGAAAGATCAGAATTTTTTTTTTTTTGTGCTATTATTTTAGGCACATTATATGTGTCAATACCCTTGACTTAGATGAAGATCAGATCACATTTTATAACAAATTTATGCAGAAAACTATGAAATTCCAAAAGGTTCGCATACTTTTTCTTGCCACTGTACAATCATTTATACAGCCATTTTATTATAGTGCCACCAAGTTGCCAAACTCCTCCATTTTTGACAAGTGCCCTCAGACGGAGAGCTTACATAAGTATAACAAGTTTGATGAAAATTTCTCATTCATTTCAAGAGTTATAGCCATTTATGTAAAAGTGGCCAAACCCATTTAAACCTTTTGATGTTCCCTTGCGAGGGAAAAAAAAAAGTTAAAGTTTTTTTGATAACTATTGCTCTAAGATCCAAAATATTGGTCTGCAATAGTTTTATTTCACTTGAGGGAAAAACCTTTGACTAGTTCGCAAAAGTTTTTAATATTATCTGGAATATTTACCAAACAGTTTGACAGACACCAATGGTTCTTAGGCAAATATATTTAGAATGAGAAGCCCTATAATTTGATATATGTTTATTAGTTGTGTTTGTTCAAAACACTGAATTATATACAACCGTTAACAACAAAAATTGTGATAGCACTACCTAGTGGCTGATTTTAAAAAAAAACTTTGGACAAACCTCTTAGACCAAGAGTCAAATAGGTCCACCAAGTTTCATTCCGATTGGTCATTGGTAACCTTCTCTAATAGCTATTGAAATTTGATTGGCCGATAGTGGCCATGTTTTTCAACATACCTGAATGTTCTCATAGACAGTGATGGCAACTGAGAACAAGACACTGTATGTAAATTTTGAAGTCAATCGGATCAACAGCTCCATAGTTATAGCCAATTTCATGTTTTTTTCGGTATTATAGCGCCACCATGTGGCTAAACTGTGGCAACTTTTCTGGGTGATTGTCCTCAAACTTTGGTGAAGATATCTCTTTTTGTTCAAGAGTTATAGCCATTTAGGTAAAAGTGCCCACATCTACTTCCTGTGTTTTTACATAACGTAGGTACCTCAAGTTGAAAGTTCATCCTGTTTTTGGTAACTTTTAATAGGATAACTCGGCATGATCAGTCTTAGGGCAGAATAATAATAATAAACTAAAGAAATAAATAATAAGAATCCTTACAATTATAATAGGGTTTTAGCACTTAGGGCTTTAACCTCTGATAATAACATTAAACCAGGAAATATTAAAATGGCAAAGATCAAAAAGACAAATAATAAGAGCAATTAAAACAACTTATATAATGAAAGAAAAGAGAAAAAAATATGACATACTATTAAGACAGACAGACCAAATAGTAATAGTTGTGAATAAAAAACAGAAATGTATAGAAATAAGCAGCACAATTTAAAATTAAGACAATTAAAAGTTAAAAGCCCAGGTAAATAAATATGCTTTAATTTTTATTTATGTTTACGTTATTTACAGTATCATGCACATAGGTTGTTGTGAATGACACGTTTTAATATCTTTTACTTCAAATAAATATTAGTAAATGTAATATAAGTAAGAAGGACGTAAATGGCACCCCAATCCTGTAATCACCCAAAAGAAGTTGTTGTGTCCATGTTCTATGTATTTAATGCTTTATTAATACATCCATTATACAAATTCTGATTTAGTCCTGTCCCTTGAGTGCTTTAATGGTTAGAGAGCAATGTACTGGAAATACTTAGTCTTTCTTAAATTACAGTCTTAATCTTGTCGGTTAGGCCTCGGCAATATCCTCAGTCTCAGAGTCAGCATCTGTGCAGTGGGACAAATGAGAATTTCCTGCAGCTTTAAACATAGCCACTGAGAGCCATCAACTGTGTGGACTAAATAAAGACACCTTCTTAATCTGAGTACTGCATAAGGAAAGAAGAAATAGAGTGCAATGCATGACTTTATGAATTTATATTTATATATATTTTTGTAACAAAAGCTTTTAATCACAGAAATATTTCACAGAAGACTTTTCTTTTTCTTTGTTTTTTTACAACCCAAGGGAAAAATCTATGTCTATGTAACGCCACATACACACATCGACGCACCTTCTTACTGATGCTGACCAGGAAAATAAAAGTATCACTGTACACCTTGCTTTCATACATAGTTGTACAAAACTTAATTGAAATAATCATACACCAAAAGCAGTTAAAAAAATGTATTACACAAAAGCAGTAAGAAAAATTATTACATAAAAACATAACTGAAATGGAGGTATGTGGGATTAATTGTCTTCTTATTTCATGTAAATAATCTGAAATAATTATTGGATGGTGGTATGTATTAAAGGCAATAAACCAATAAATCTTTGCAAATATAAAAATAAATGTTTTCCAAATGAAAAAAATACATACAGTATGAAATGATAACTTTATCATCACATTTACAACTTAAGAGACGCAGAATCTGTTTATTTCTATGCCTTTCATATAAAATGTTTTTCCACAGAAATAAATGGCAGAATTTATTTGCAATAATTAGACAGAATGATGAAATGAAAAAAACAAAAAAACCCAGAAACAAGGAGTAGCCAATATCAACAAATCTGTGCCTTAAGGCAAGCCAATGGCAAAACAAATCCTCGATTTTCCAGTAATCTATTAGAGGATTTGAAGGAAAAAATAGATCGAGCTTAGAAGTTATTGATGTTTGGTGTTTGCTTAATAATGAAATACCCCTCTAAAAATTCTAATTTATTATTCCTATTACAGCACTCAGTGATGACATAAATCATTCAGCAGATAGCATAAACACGGCATTCTAATATTAATTTGACTTTTGAAACTATATATGGGCAATATACAAGAATACTAACCTATAGACCAATAAGTCAGCCAATCATTGGTTATCTGATTTTTTTAAAAGAATGAAAGAGAAATAAAAAAAATTGCAAAAACAAAAAAGTGATGACAAAAAAGTAAAAAATGCCGTATTTGATTACATTCACATTTTATTTTTTTCATCCTTTTCATACAAATGTATTCTCATCAAATTTGTGCATTTAGTCTTTTGTGTCATTTTTGCACATCCACTTAGCTTGAGAAAGGAAAAAAAAACAGTCTTTTGTTTTCTCTGAGATTCTCATACATCATTCATGATTGGATATCAATCCACATCTGTTGTCAAATTGCAAAAGCAGTCAGCGAGAGCCTCAGGTTCAGGCTTCAGTGATGAGGGCCAGCCCTTGCTGTTGCCGCTTCCCTCATTCATATACTCACAATGTCAACCTAGAATTTGTAGTTTGATCAAATAGACAGAAGGACAAAATCATTAACATGGGAATTCATGCAGTACATATCCTTTCAATTTGGTCCTAGGAGTCCTTCTTCCTTTGAAAAGTCAGCCCATTTGCTCTTATCCAAACAGAACTGAGGCCAAAAATCTGGCCTTTTCTGACAATTGGCCATTAATCAGACTGTACTCTCCATGACCCATTCAGAGCTGTCAAGTGTCCCTTTATCTCCTTCCCCCTCACTCTCGTCACACTGCAGCAGCATGCCATTCACTGACAGACTCCTTTTAGTCCAGATGTTGCTGATACGCTGTGGGTAGCTAAGGCACTGCGAAGCACCAACATCACCCATGTCAAAGGAGTGACTGCGCTTGGGCTTGCTCTCCAGTGGCAGCTTGAGCAAGCGGCCAAGCCTGGAGTCTCCGCGGCCCAGCAGTGGCTCCTTGTCTGAAAGAATGTCTGTGGCTGCCATGATGGCCCCTGTGGAGGAACGGTTACCTGGATCTCTGGCAGGAGCTTTTATGTCCAGAGAGGCAAAAGCTCCAAGCAGGTGGTCTAGATTTGCCCTTGTTTTAGCTGGTGCGTGCTTCCATCTGTGCGGTCCACTGCTAGACTTGGCACACGGGTCGTAACGTCCCACCTTCTCACTGCCAATCGAGTCTGTTGAGGAAGTGGAAGAGAGGCTGCTTTGCAAAGAGCCACACTTAAACTCTACAACCTCATCATGCATCACAACTATGGCTTTGGGGGCTGGAGGTGGAGGAGCCCCATTGACCAACTGTGCTGCCTGCATTCCACCATTGGTTTGAGAGTAAGTGTTGCTCACTGATACAAGCTTGGCGACTTGGGAAGAGCTACTCACTTTGTAGCGCACCATGAGGATGACAATGAAGACCAGGAGAGTTGCAACGATCACGCCACCGATGACCAAGATCATAGTTCCGCCGAGGAACTGCCTGTGAAGCGACTGGCAGCGTGGGTAGTCGACACGAGTCACAAACTGAACGCAGCCCACTATGTTGGTGGCGGTGAGGGTGGTGGCCGTGTCATCCCAGATGGCGAGCACGCACAGGTCATACTGCATCCCTGGCATCAGGTTGTTGACCACAAAGGCTCTGCTGGCAAGTGGTATCATCCTTCAAACAAAAATAAAAAAGGACAAAGCTTTAATATCAGCTTTGAGTTAAAGAGGCCAAACCAAAGAATATGCAGTTTCTTTTGATATTGCAAATAACCTCAAGTAACTAAACAAAAATAGCAGACATCAAAGCTATTTATTGTTAATTTAATTGTTTAATTAAAATGTACGGTGACAGTGAAACGATTGTGTAGCGATTGTATCATTTAAAGCTTACAATTACAAAAGCATGTTAAATATTCATTATGCTCTGAACATTGTAAGAAACCAATTAAAAATCCTTTTGCTATGGTAAAATCTTAATTCTGATTATTTTCACTTTAATAATAACAGTTAACAGAATAGCAATTGAGGTAAAAACTAAAACATATTTCTTCAGTTTGTCCCTCTGGGGACACAATTGTACTGTATACAGAATATAATAAACAGACCATGTCCCAAGTAGAACCCCTTTAAGAAAAGCTAATAACCCTTAATTATCCAAAGACTCCTCAAAGAACATTTTTCCCCTAAAAGAACAAGGAGCAAAGTCTTCCAAGTGTTTTAATCTAAGACGAGTACATGAAGATCTTTCCTTATTTACCAAAATCAATGGTAGTTTTTGAAATAATCATTTCACTGCAGCACTGAAGTATTCATTCATTCTTTTTTGTGGCATTCATGCTTTCTTTGTTTCTTTTTATTTTAGCAGTTCTTAAAGATGTCCAATGAAAACACTTTAATAACTAAGTTCATTATAAATACTACTACTATTACTACTAATAATAATAATATTAATAATAATAAAATAAATTTTGTACATCTGCAAAAGTTGATACAGCCCTGGAATTACAAAATAACAATGCCACCTACAGGTAATTTACAGTTTTGCTCATCCATTTACATACCCCATTCACATCAGTGAATGTTTGCCCCTTTTGTAATCCCTCAATTGACCTAAGATTGAAAAGATGGCTCTCAAAATCATACAGTCACTGTTGGAAAGGGGTCAAATATGCAGAAGATGCTGGAAAAGCAAAGAATGTGCAGGACCTGGAGGATTTTCTGAACAACGTGGGTAGTTTAACTGTTCAGGACAAACAAGGGACTCTATCCTATGAACAACTATCACAAAAGATAAAAACAGTCATTAATCATCCTGGTAATAACGCACAGTATTAATAACCAAGGCGGTTCATTTGTGTAAATTCAGTTATTAGTGTGTCTTGTGAACTATATGTTTTTAAATTATAATTCAACTTAAACAAACAAACAAATAAAAAAAAAACATAAATAGACGGACAAACAAGTGAATATATATATATATATATATATATATATATATATATATATATATATATATATATATATATATAATAAAGTGATACTTGAGCCATTAGCATGGCATAACAACATTCAAAGTGGCTACTCTGCAAGAAAATGAAATATGCCATTGGCACTCTGAAACAAACTGAGACTGATTATTATATAAGCATCGTATCTGCCAAGCTGACTATTTTGTGTCTTGAACGCTATGCATTTTGATGGTATTTACAGTTCTGTTATTGCCTCTAGCTTGTATACAGCTTATATCATGAGCTGTGATGAAGAACCAGTGGCATCTGCCAGTACTCTTTTGTGTACTGTTGGAGTTTCTTATAATTAAGACAATAAAACATAGACAACTGCAGAGGAATGGAAACACATAATAATAAAACAAGCAAACAAAAGTCATCTTGAGGCTAATTAAATCATAAAGGTAATGAGTAATTCAACAGTTTCAACAACTTTGCATTCTTCTGGCGTACAAATTACCATGCAGTGTGCTTTTGAAGATTCCTGAATGGTGAAATATAAACAGATTTTTAATTAAAGCATAAAAGATTGGACAACTGTGCTCTTCTGAGAGCTCTCAGCACAAATAAAACAATTACATGAATGCATTTGTGCCTTATTTTCTAGGTGGATCTGTTATTTTACTCAGACTACAAGGTGAATCAAGATGTACAGATAAAAGGAAGAATGAAAAGCAGAACTAACTAAATGCATGTGTAGTCTAAATTACTGTATGTATTGTTGGTAGTGTTTGAAGCTCCAGTTAAAATTAGGCTCTGATTTAAAACATTTAAAAAAATAATAAGTACTAATTTGTGTGTGCAGTCAGATAGACTGTGCAGGCAGATTGTTGGATGTTGCAAGTGATTTACAAAGAATAATTGCATGAATGTTGTCAGGTGAAAAACAGAGAGACAAAACAATATTTAAATGAGGATTTTGCATGTGGTAACTGTTAGTCATTGGTGAGTTCAGATCTCCCACAGGGATAAACTGAAGATTCCATGTATACTGCATAATTATGCACCAAGTATATAATCAATTAAAGCCTGTGAGATATTTCTAATAATTGCTCAAAATATGATATGACCGAGATAAAGAGAGTTCTGTTTATATGCTATTGACAACAGAAATCTAAACACTGAAAAGCATAATTGCCATTATTAAACATTATAATTTTGGTTTCAAATGCCGGTAATGGTTTACAAATTTAAACCATTCGTAAACACAAATTTAATACCTGCCCTTCAGTCGTATTTATTTATATAAACAATTGCTGTTCCTAAGTAACTTTTTTGGCAAAATTAACAGATTTTCATTAACACTGGCCTGTTTTTATCACCTTTAGTAAGAAATGTCCCAAATTGCATATTAAGACAAACAAACAAACACGCAACATATATTTTTAAAAATAATCATAATAAAAAAGTACATGCAGGCCTTGTTAGGAAAACTTTTTTTTTTTTGCAAGTGTTATCAAGTTTACACAGGAACTGAGTCTCCAACTGCATGGTCTGTAGAACTTATATATTTTTCAGGCCATGGAAGTGTGATTTATCCTTCCTTCAACAGTGCGCTGTAGCCACATCAGCAGAAGAACTGCAGTGTGACACATTGACTGTGCTACATTTTCTCATAATCTCCACATAACAAAAGTTGTTCCCTTTCAAAGGGAACTTCGACGTTGCATTTAGCATAACAGTATGGGAAGCGCCCTTGCGCGCGTGACCGGTATCTGAAGCTTGTGTAAAATCATGCCTCTACTTATAGGCCTGCCATGATCAGGTGACGTGGGAATCAAGCACGTCACATGATATATATATGGCACCTGTGAACCACGCCACCAGCCTTATTATCTTCAGCGAGACTGCATGCCTGTTGTTTGTGTGACAAAAAACGCTTCATTTCTACTCTGTATTTTCTCAAAATCTCTAAACTTTCCTATCCCTTTTTTAGAAAAAAGAAAAGAGAGGGAAATAATGAACGAGAAAGAATTCAGAAAGTGTGTCACACTTTCTGTGTAACGTGTTTGGGCGTAGAGCATGCGACAGCAGCCCTCGACGGGTCCGACTGTTAGCATTGTGAACATTTCACGATTAGGCAGCTCCGCTCTTGACTCGCTCTTTTCCCGTCCAAAGGGAGTTGGGTTTCAGAGCCTCGTGGATCTGGGCCGGCCGCTGCTGAGGCCACCAGTCGGCTAAGGTCGTGGGGTTCTTGTATGGATTTGGAAGAGGAGCCGGAGACGAGTGCTGCTCTATCCCTTGCTCTATCTTCTGGGTCCGACTCTCCGCCTGACTTTAGAGCTCGCGTCGCGACTCCTCCTTCCTCTATGGAAAGCCAAAATACCCTCGCTGACGCCAAGGAGTCGGTAGAGGGTGCCACTGCACCAAAAACCGACAGCAGCTTTCAAGCATATAAAGAGCTACTTGAGGTGATTACTAGGGCAGTTGAAAAGTTGAATATAGACTGGCCCGGGGAAGAGGAAGTGGCTCGTAGCAGGCTGGATGAGCGCTTCCTCTCCAGTAAAAATAAATATAAAGCTCCCTCACACCGCAGAAAACTCCCCTTTTTTCCAGAAGTGTATGATGAGATATCACGCTTCTGGAGAAAATCTTACACTAGCCGTGTTTATAACCCTGCGACGTCTGATTACTCAGCCATCATGGGGAGTGAGCAGCATGGCTATTTAACGATGCCAAGGGTGGAGGAGGCGCTTGCAAGCTACCTCTCTCCATCACCTTCTAAGCCATGTAAGGCCTCCTCAGCATTGGTGGGCAAAGCCTATACGGCAGCGGGTCTTGCTAGTGGGTCACTGCATACAATGGCAGTGTTGCAGGACTATCAAGCAGACCTGTTGAGTGAGCTTGATACTTGGGAGGGAATTGGGCCCGAGGCAGTGGCAGAGCTGCGCCACGCCACAGATTTATCTCTCCGGGCGACCAAACAAACGGCCCATCTTATAGGCCGTTCAATGGGTAGCCTGGTTTGGCGGAGAGCCACCTGTGGCTCAACCTCTCAGGGATTGGGGACAAAGGTAAGGTCTCCTTGCTGAACACCCCTGTTAAACCTTCCCGCCTGTTTGGCGGCTCGGTTAATGCCATCGCCGACAGATTTCATGAGGCAAAACAGCAAACGGCGGCGTTCAGCCAGTTCCTTCCCCGTCGTGTCGAGTTCGCTCGGGCCTCCAAGACCGGGGTGCCACAACCACAGCCTGCTAAGAGGCCTGATCTAAGAATGATCAGAAAAGCAAAGCAGGCAAGGAAGGAACGGTCCTGATGGGCCACGGAGGGACATATCAGGGGACATGAGGTTGTTAGGGCAGATTGCCCCCAGTGGTTTGTGATGATAGATCTGAAAGATGCATATTTCCACATACGAATATCGTCCAGTCACAGGAAGTTCCTGAGGTTTGCGTTTGGAGACAACACATACAAATTTCGGGTTCTTCCCTTCAGGCTAGCTTTATCCCCTTGCACCTTCACAAAGTGCATGGATGCTGCTTTGGCTCCCTTGCGACTCCAGTGTTGTCTGCGGTGTGAAAGCTGAATGCGGCGGTGGTGAGCCAGGAGGGAGGCAGGTGGTGCTGGGTGTAGCAGAAAGTGAACCACAGGAGAGCAGGCAGAAGCGTGAGAGGTGGACCTCACTAAAGCCGGAACGATCTGGCGATGAGAGGCTGAAGAACCGGGGTTTATATACACTGCTGATTGATGAGGTGATGAAAAGCAGGTGAGTCAAAGATTCAATCAGACAGTCTGAGACATGGAGTGCCACGCCCAGAAAGACACGCACAAACACACACTAACAGAAAAACATGGGAGAAAAAAACACTGGAAACTTGGGGAAGGGAAAAACAGGGAATACAGGAAAATGCATGGGCTTCTGGCTGGATCATAACAAAACATTTAATTAGGTAATGTGTTGAATTGTAGTTTGTTAGATAACAGTATGAAATACATTACACAAAATAGACACTACATAACACATCTCAATGCTGAGATATAGGCCAGAGTGACCATTACAAATCATAATTACATTTATGATAAACTTTTGAAATATTTTATTTATATAAAAATACCTGATTTGTAGTCTTATAATCCATCACTTTTATACAGTATGTTCCATTAGAGAAACTGTATTTCTGCAAGGTAACCATGTTCACTTATCATATACCATGACCATCTACTTGAAGAAATCCTTTTTAACAGTTTGTAACCAAAAATGTAGTGGCCATTTATGTTCAAACTAGGCTACACTAGGTATAGGTGCAAGAGGCGGCAGAACTCAAACTGAGCCACTCAAGGACATCAGGTTTCATAATGTTAAACCACTCATGTGTTGCTTTTGTCAGTGCTTTCTAACAATTCATTGGGGACTCTATAAAGTAGCACTTCGTAAATTCTTTGTGAGCAAGGATGCACACAAAGATATCTTAGCAACTGAAGATATGTTGAATAAAGGAGAAGTTCTCTAATATTTCTCATTATGAGTTTAAATCCAAAACAAAAGACCATCACATCTATTTCTAGACATATTAACTAATTTAATTGCTGTACAAATTTACTCATTCTACTGGCAGATAATTTTGCTTCTGTCTAAAAAAGAATGATTTAAATAAACAAAATGATCTGCAAATAAAATAAGACCATTTCAAACATGAAATTAGTACAAATATCTAGAAATAGGGCTCATATTCATATACTTGTTAAAAAACAATCTAACAATGAGAAATAGTTTGACTTTTCTATATTCAATATCTTTACATTGCTGTCAATAAAGACTTCTTCTTCATAACTCTTTTGGTGTAACACATTGGAAACGCGTGATCCATGAACATCACCTTCAGCCACCGATCACTGTACTTCAGTCAAAGTGACGAGTGCCACAGCAGTCATTCCAACAAGTCCCTTTCTAGTTCAGAGTTTAAAATTTAGAGGGACAGCCTGACCTAAAGTCAAGTCAAGTCAACTGGCTTTTTATTGTCATTCCTCTTTATAACTTGTATACACTGGAACAAAATGACATTTCTTCAGGATGATGGTGCAACACTGAACAGTATGCAAGACTACATAAAGTGCAAATTCACAACAGTGTGAGACGAGTGCAAAACAATAAATACACAGGGCAGTAAATACATAGGACAATAGATACACAGAACATGGTCTGTAAGCTGTAAACTATTGTGTAATGTAGAAGCACAAGTATAACAGCAGTACTGGCAGCAAAAAAGCGAGTATAAAATGACAGTGTGACTATAGTCTGGTCCACTTTGTGTATTTTGTAGACTGACCTGAGCTCTCAGATGGTCATGTATCCTTATTTGTGTTCCTCTATGATTAGATCCCTGATGTGTTCAGAATATGCTACTTTGACTTGATTTGTTCTGTGAACAGTCTCTTCACTAAGACAGTAGTTCTCAACCAGGGAGGCGCAAATTGTTTTCAAGAAGAAGAAAAAAAAAATACAGACAGGACAACATTTAGGTATGTGTATTTTATTGCTTTTCAAATAGAATGTGCATAAATGAAATCCCCATGTTCCCTCTCCCTCTGTATTTTCTTTTTGCTGGGGAGAGGCAGAGCTTAGCCTGCCTTTTATCTAGCTGTCAGTGCAGACCAGTGTTGCCAACCTAGTGACTTTTCAGACCCCTTCAGCTACTATTTTGCAACAAAAAAAGGTGCCTAGTGACAAATCTAACGACTTTTTGTCACATGATAGGGGATGCTTGGGGGGGCTTTAGTTACAAAAGGTTGAGAACCTCTGCTCTAAGAGAATACTTTTTTCCAAGGCACACTACTGTACCATTTTATACTTTACTAAATTAAATTTTACCTCATTACTTTGGTGAGCTAGAAAATGGTTACATATTTCAAATTGTTCATAACAATTGTAGATACAGTTTAGTACAAGTGCTTTAATACTTTAGTCATTTGTAAGCTGCTGGATTTGACTTTCTTTCCCTCAATATATTTGTATTACCTTTGTCTGTCTAATTTGTGTATTTCTTTAACTCACACAGTAATCAACAGAATAAAAAAAACAACAACTTTTTTTTGCAAAAAGAACTATTTGTTTGCCATAATGATGTATCACTATAGTATTAAGATATTAAAACAGCATTTTGGATAACAAACTGCCAGATTAGTTACCTTCATTATTCTTGGGTAAACAAAAGACCAACTGCTAATTATTTATACACAGAAAGAAATGAGCATATGTAATTAGGATTAGTAAACCAGTTAACTTCATACTGCAGAATGCTACAAACACAAGCTGACAAAACTGAAATATGCAAATAAAAACAGAGATTCATGTATTTTTCCCTGAAGACTGGATGGAACAGATGCGTAACAGCTGCTAAGAAAGAAAACAACACATCTACTACAGTTACTAATATATAGCATAATGCTTCGACACAGGTACAATTATATCATAAAGAATAGAGGAAAGGATTCAATTATGTATTCCATGCAGTTTATAACAGAGACATAAGTCAACGTATTTACACTTCACAGTAGCAGGATCTCAACCCACACAAATCCCATACAGTAGACCCTGTGATTTACATAACACTGACAGTAAATGTCCTCCACCACCCACTACCACTCCACCAGTTAAATATAGATTAAACAAGAGTAGACTGGTGATAGGTGACAGTTTCTCAGTAGAGGTGACTAATATTGAAAAGGATAAATTGAAAATATAATAGAAAAAATCTGATTTCAATTAAACCGGACAATAGCAAAGAGTTGAACAGAATTATTTTTTTAAACTTGGGCTCCTAAACATTAGATCTCTGGCACCCAAGGCAGTAGTTGTAATTGAAATCGTCACAGATAATAATTTTGATGCACTCTGCCTTACCGAAACTTGGCTTAAATCAAACAATTATATTGAACTAAATGTTACAGTACTAAATACAGGAATACTCTTAATATTACTCAGAGAACAGGACACAGGTACAACTCATTTGAAGTGATTGTGCTCAATGCTGCACTTTTATACACAGTGCATCTGGAAAGTATTCACATCGCTTCACTTTTTCCACATTTTGTTATGTTACAGCCTTATTCCAAAATGGATTACATTTATTATTTTCCTCAAAATTCTACAAACAATACCCAATAATGACAATGTGAAAGAAGTTTGTTTGAAATCTTTGCAAATGTAAAAAAACAAAAACAAAACAAAAAAAAACACATGTACATAAGTATTCATAGCCTTTGCTCAGTAGTTTGTTGAAGCATGTTTGGCACTAATTACAGCCTCGAGTCTTTTTGAGTATGATGCTACATGCTTGGCACACCTATTTTTGGGCAGTTTCTCCCATTCTTCTTTGCAAGACCTCTCAAGCTCCATCAGCTTGGATGGGGAGCGTTGGTGCACAGCCAATTTCAGATCTCTCCAGAGATGTTCAATCGGGTTCAAGTCTGGGCTCTGGCTGGGCCACTCAAAGACATTCACAGAGTTGTCCTGTAGCCACTCCTTTGTTATCTTGGATGTGTGCTTAGGGTCGTTGTCTTGTTGGAAGATGAACCTTCGCCCCAGTCTGAGGTCCAGAGCACTCTGGAGCAGGTTTTCATAAAGGATGATTCTGTACATTGCTGCACTCATCTTTCCCTCGATCCTGACTAGTCTCCCAGTTCCTGCTGCTGAAAAACATCCCCACAGCATGATGCTGCCACCACCATGCTTCGCTGTAGGGATGGTATCCCCTGTAGGGATGGCCAGGTGATGAGTGGTGCCTGGTTTCTTCCAGACATTTGCCATTCAGCCAAAGAGTTCAATCTTTGTTTCATCAGACCAAAGAATTTTGTTTCTCATGGTCTGAGAGTCCTTCAGGTGCCTTTTAGCAAACTCCAGGCAGGCGGTCATGTGCCTTTTACTGAGGAGTGGCTTCCGTCTGGCCACTCTACCATACAGGCCCGATTGGTGGAGTGCTGCAGAGATGGTTGTTCTTCTGAAAGGTTCTCTTTTCTCCACAGGGACACACTGGAGCTCTGTTGACCATCGAGTTTTTGGTCACTTCCCTGACTAAGGCCCTTCTCCCCCGATCGCTCAGTTTGGCTGGGTGACCAGCTCTAGGAAGAGTCCTGGTGGTTCCAAACTTCTTCCATTTACAGATGATGGAGGCCACTGTGCTCACTGGGACCTTCAATGCTACAGAAATGTTTCTGTACCCTTCCCCAGATCTGTGCCTCGATACAACGCTGTCTCGGAGGTCTACAATCAATTATAATATATAGTATATAATATATATATATGTGTATATTGCATAAGGTGGACTCCAATCAAGTTGTAGAAACATCTCAAGGATGATCAGTGGAAACAGGATGCACCTGAGCTCAATTTTGAGTGTCATGGCAAAGGCTGTGAATACTTATGAACATGTGCCTTTTTTTTTTTTATTTTTAATAAATTTGCAAAGATTTCAAACAAACCTCTTTTACGTTGTCATTATGGGGTATTGTTTATAGAATTTTGAGGAAAATAATGAATTTAATTAATTTTGGATTAAGGCTGTAACATAACAAAATGTGGAAAAAGTGAAGCGATGTGAATACTTTCCAGATGCACTGTGTATAAAAGTGCAGCATTGAGCACAATCACTTCAAATGAGTTGTACCTGTGTCCTGTTCTCTGAGTAATATTAAGAGTATTCCTGTATTTAATACTGTAACATTTAGTTCAATATAATTGTTTGATTTAAGACAAGTTTCGGTAAGGCAGAGTGCATCAAAATTATTATCTGTGACGATTTCAATTACAACTACTGCCTTGGGTGCCAGAGATCTAATGTTTAGGAGCCCAAGTTTAAAAAAATAATTCTGTTCAACTCTTTGCTTTGTGAATACTTTCCGGATGCACTGTATAGGGAAAAAAAAAATCTCTGCTATCTCTTGTTCTGGCTACTGTGTATAGACCCCCAGGGCCCTGCACTGCTTTTTTAAAGTGTTTGCAGATTTCCTTTCAGACTTAATAGTTAATGTGGACAAAGCACTGATTGTCAGAGATTTTAACATTCACGTATATAATAAAAATGAAGGCATTAGGACTTGCTTTTACAGACCTACTGAACTCCTTTGGGGTCAAACAAAATGTCACTGGACCCACCCATCATGGGTCAATCATACATTAGACTTAATTGTATCTCATGGAACTGAGGTTAACGATATAAATATTCTACCACAAAGTGATGATATCACAGATCACCATCTCATCTTGTGCACACTGCCTGTAGCTGAGATTATCCATTTAGAACCGCGTTATCAAATGAGTAGAACTATTAATCCAACCACTACGGACATGTTCATAAATAAGATGCATGATCTGTCCCAACTGCGCGTGTATATATAAATACGGTCAAACCTGAAAGGATGACTAGCAATATGGGGACTATGCTAACACCCGAGATAATGTTGCCCCTATCAAATTTAAAAATGTTAGAGAGAAACATCCTGCACCATGGTACAACAATCATACTCATGCTCTCAAGAGAGCAATTTGTAATCTTGAGCGCAAATGGAAAAAATTCAAATCTAGAGGTTTTTCGAACTGTGTGGAAGGACAATATGTCTAGCTATAGACAGGCTCTAATAGCTGCTAGGGCAGAAACTCCTATAAATTAACCAAAACAATCCTAGGTTCTATTCACTAAAATATCTAGATAAAAAAATTATAAAATGTTGCCAAAACTGAACATTCCAACACACTTTAGTAGTAATGACTTCATGGATTTCTTCACTGAGAAAATTGAAAGCATCAGGAATATAATTGGAAATGTACAACCAACAGCAGCATCACAGGTTTTAGCCTCCAATATGGTTTCCCAAATACAATCGCAGTCCTTTACTGCTACTGGCCCGGAAGAGTTTAAAAAAATAATATATCAACACATCAAAATCAACCACATGTATACTTGATCCCATACCCACTAATTTAATGAAAGAGTCGCTTCCTGTAGTAGGAGAGAGTCTTCTCAATATTATTAACTCCTCTTTATCTCTAGGTCACGTCCCAAGAACATTCAAGCTGGCGGTTATGAAGCATCTCATTAAGAAAGCACAACTAGGTCCTAGTAAACTAGCAAATTACAGACCAATCTCAAACATTGTATTTATGTCTAAAACATTAGAAAAGATTGTCTGTTCAATTATGCTCCTTTTTGCAGAATAATGGTATCTATGAAGAATTTCTCTGGTTTCAGACCCCAACACAGCACAGACACAGCACTTGTCAAAATTACAAATTACTCACTTCTAGCATCTGACCAAGGCTGCATTTCACTGCATGTTTTACTTGATCTCAGTGCTGCATTCGACACCAAAGATCATGACGTACTCTTAGATAGATTACAAAACTATTTTGGTATTCAGGGACAAGCATTAAAATGGTTTAGATCCTACCTATCTGATTTTACCATTTTGGTTGTTTAAATGAACTGTCTAACTTAACGGCAGTAACGTATGGTGTGCCACAAGGATTGGTGTTAGGCCCCCTGCTGTTTTCTTTATACATGCTACCCCTTGGAAATATTATTAGCAAACATGGAATTAATTTCCACTGTTATGCTGATGATACTCAGCTATATATTTCTATAAGACCAATTGAATTTTTGTAATTTCCACGTTAACAGAATGTGTTAAAGATATTAAAGACTGGATGACCAGTAATTTTCTTTTACTAAATTCTGATAAAACAGATATATTCCTAATTGGACCAAAGATGGTAATGGTAAATATTCTGCACTTATATAGTGATTTTTTAACCTTAGTGGTTCTACAAAGTGCTTTACACTGGTTCTCATTCACACACCAATGGTAGCAGAGCTGCCATGCACAGTGCTAGCAGCTTGGGGTTCAGTGTCCTGCCCAAAGACACTTAGACATGTGAAGTCTAGTATAAAATACTGCTACTCACATATAAAGCCTTAAACAGTCAAGCTCCTTTGTATTTAAACAATCTTCTATCTTCAATCTTCTATCTGGCTGCAATACTTCACGCTCTTTAAGGTCACAAAACTCCAGACTTTTGATAATACCAAGGATATCAAAGTCTACTAAAGGAGGTAGCGCTTCTTCACATTTAAACTCTGGAATAGCCTTCCTGATAATGTTCGGGGTTCAGGCACACTCTCTCACATTGCAGTTAGCCTAGCATTCACATAACGATAGCAATGTCTAATCATCACACTCACAAGCTCTACACGTGTTGCCCTGGGGTAGCAGTGGGCCTGACTGAATTGAATTGAATAATGACATAATTAGTTTATGTGTCATTACAAGAATAGAATATCAGCCTGTCAGGCAGAGGCAGAAAATCTAGATAATTCTTCTCATTGATAAGAAGTGGGAAATTTAATTATTATCATGGGTCAAAACTGCATCCAATCAGCACCAGTTGTATCTAACTAAGAACTACTGACATGTACACAGTAGCAAGCAACAGGCAACACATCATTCTGTATGTACATGAAGTGGCACACAGCCGTGATTTCAGACACAATCACCAAAGCTACAGAATGGCAAGCAACATTTGAACATTTCTTCCAATGATAATCCACAAATTCAAATGATTCAAGTGATGAGCAGGAGGGAGGGGCCAGGCTGTGAAGAAGCACGCCTGGCACTGTGTTGTCTAATCAGTGAGAGAGAGAGATAAAGGAGTGGCTGGAAACTCCAGAGGGAGAGAGAGATGCACATGCACTTTTCTGTTATGTGTGAGTTCTGATTATGATTAAAGTTTACATTTATGTTTAGCTGGTTCCCACGTCCTTCTTGCCCATCTTTAAAGTGTTACAGGTCCCAGTAAATGTTTGACAAAAAAAATTAACATACACTTATCACTGTGGTTTCCTCTTATCCTGTCTTGTATGATCTGTTATTAAATGTGAACAGAGATATTATAGTGGAAAAAACAGCTTGGAAGGAAGTAGCATAGTTTGTTGGTGCTGCTGGTGAGTGTATGCAGCTAGTACACTTATCTTGCTTTGCTAATCTGCCAACAAATCTAGTAAGAAGCAACACATAACGTCAATTATTTCCTTTTTTTTTTTTTTTTTCCCCAAAATGTGGTGTGTCTACATTGTATAGAACTGTAGGCTATACATTTTGACTAATACTCAATTAGTCAAAAGATTTCTCAAAAGAACTAAAGAAACTCTAGAGAGTGCAAAAGAGACAACATACAAGTGTTTGAATGTAGGGTAAGGTTTATGAATATAGGATTGAGGATACTGAATAAAATTTTCAGCTGTTTTGTATTACATGATGAAGTCCTATATTATGCATAGTATTGTTTTGAGAATTACAAATGTTCATTGTTGTTGGTAAACGCAGAAAATACAATAGCTGCAAAAAAAAAATGTGAATGCACTTTGCACTCAAGCATATATCTTAATTAGGATTTTTTTCCATGGGTGCACAGTGGCATAGTGGATAGCATGTTTGCCTCACACCTCCAGGTTTGGGGGTTTGATTCCTGCCACTGCCCTGTGTGTGTGTGTGTGTGTGTGTAGTTTGCATGTTATCTTGTTTCCTACAATGGATTAGCACCTTGTCCAGGGTGTGCCCCACCTTGTGCCCCATGCTCCCTGGGATAGGCTCCAGGTTCCCTGTGACCCTGTAGGATAAGTGTTATAGAAAATGGATGGATTTCCTGACTTAACCTTGTTATTGGATTTATACTTTTAAAGGAACTTTTCAGTCCTTCCACCAATATAATAACAAGAACAGTAAAATAGTTAGAATGGAATGAGACAGAGAAGGAGGAAGAGTATTCCCAATCTGATTAGTATTCACAAGTTATAAGAGGGCAAAGACACTTTGAATGTTTACCTGTAAATCAGGACCTCATCATCTGAGCAGTTGTACTGGAGCTGGTACATTTTCACCTTTGGAGCTGTTTTGCTCACTACCCACTTGACCAGGGCAGAGACAGATGTGACCTCTGACACAGACACCACCTGTTCTGGCTGGGGTTTGGTCTCTCCTTTGCTGGTTTTTGTGGAGCTGGTGATGTCAGACAGCCTGGACTTGGGCTGTGAGGTACGGTTTGTGCCATTGCTGAGATGAGGCAGCTGAATGATGGAGAGTTCAATTGAGGCAGTGGATTCTCCTGCAGCATTGGAGGCAATGCAAGTGAAAGTGCCATAATCCCTTGAGGTGGTGATCATGATGTCCAGGGTGCCATTCTCGTAAATAGTGGCTCGTGAGGAGTTACTGATAAGTCGGTCATCAGGAGCCACCCAGTGTATGTAAGGCATGGGGTCACCTACTGCCTTGCAGCGTAGGCTGGCCGTCTGACCTTCAAGCACCAGAAGTTTGTGTGTATGTTGAGTAATCAAAGGTGGCTCACAGACAAACTCCTCCTCACGCACATACCAGAAGTACCGGCCCTTTAGGTTTGGAGGAGATGCGCAAGTCTCCATGTCATCCTCCCGCTTGAGTCGTCGCAACCACAAAACCTCACAATTACAATGAAGTGGGTTTCCACTGAAACTAAGGGATAACACAGGAGCATATGGTGTACTCAGCACTACAGTGGTCTGTGACCGTGCAAATATGGGATCTGGTGGAAGCTTCTGGAGCCGGTTTGATGTGAGGTCAAGTCTGGCCAACTTGTCCAAGTCTGTGAAAGTGCCCTCAGAAATGTGGCTGATGAGGTTGTGGTCAAGGCTGAGCTGGTGCAAGCTGAGCATCTTCCGAATGGCCTCCCAGGGTACACTCTGCAGGTTGTTGTAGGACAGGTCCAAATCCTCCAGCGTTAGGAGCAGGTCATCAAAGGACTCTTTTGAGATGTGGCCCAGCTGGTTGTTATTCAGAATGAGGTGCTGCAAGTTGACCAGACCTCTCAGAGCATCTGGGCCAAGCTCGGTTAGGCGGTTGCTGTCCAGATGAAGTGAGCGTAGAGTCTCAAGATCCACAAAAGAGAAAGGCTGGATGGAGCTTATGGTGTTCCGAGAAAGTGTCAAGTCCACAAGACTTGTCATGTTGACAAAATCCTGCTGTGTAATCCTGATAATGTAGTTCCCCCCCAGTCGCAGCTCGACAGTCCGACGGTCAATTTCATGTGGGACAAAGAGAAGGCCTTTAGAAGGACACAGGGTGCCTAGAGACTCAGACAGGTTCTGGCAGACACAGTACTTGGGGCATGCAGTGGCTGTCATCACTGTACTTCCCAGAAGCAGGAGGCTGCAGAACACTTTGGCCATGGTAGATCATGTACAAAGGCCTGAAAAGGCAATAAGAAAAAACAGGTCAGGTTGCCCTTACAAACACAGCAATTACATTTTGGGCCAATACCTCTGCAGAGCCTGTCTGTTAAAGATGCAGACTTCATTTTGAGATAGCACTCTATAGAGAAGGACCAAATCAGTCATGCTTATGTACAATACTGTGCCTATAGCTTCCACTTGTTTCACAGTGGGAAACAAAAGATAACCCAGAGAGGTGTCTTTTTCATCATATATATATATATATATATATATATATATATATATATATATATATATATATATATATATATATATATATATATACATGTTGGATGATTCACTGGGTAGTGGGTGAGCTTTGTTTAAAAGATGAAGAATCACTAACAATATTTCCTCAGTCATGTATCATTACATGGCTTGTGGACTTTAAGAAAACTATATTTACATTGTAATTTAAGATATCCCTGAGGGACCCCCATAGTTAACAGTTCACTGGTAAAGATATATAGACATTGTTTGCTCTATTTTACAAATTTGATGAGAGACTGAGAAGAGATCTAGAAGCTTTAGAAAAAAAAAACAGAAACAAACAAGCTTTTATGGTTAATGTCAGCCAATGAATCTGATGTTATGTTAATCATGTTGTGTTGTACTTAATGATATTTTGTACGCAAGAGCCCTGACATTCAACCTTTCAGACCTCTCTAGCCTTTCTTGGCTTATTTTGAGAATGTTTCTTCATTCTTGATGGTCTGAATATTGAAACACTGCTACAGAATGAAATCTGTCTGGGAGATGGAGGTGTCCGTGAAATTTGATGTTATTACTATCTGTATCTTCTTGGGAATAACAAGCAATCTCCACACTCACCCTCCCATCATCACTTTACATTAAGAACATAAATGGGCAGTCTCACATTAAGATAACATCCAGCGATTCCCCTGGACCTTTTTATCATTAAATTCAGTTATGCCCAAACCCTAAATCAATTTTAATCAGCTTTCCACTGGAATGATTCCTTAATAGCAAGCAGAATTGAAAAAGCAGGGGGACCACTATGATGACTCTGAAATCCCAGTGGAATAAAAAGGCTTTAATCCTGATCCACAGCCATCACCTATCCCCTTTTGAATGCACACAGTTGGTTTCCAATAAATCATAATTATGAGCGACATTTTGTGTGTGCCATTCTGAACATACATTGATGCTGCAGTGAAATAGATGCTGAGTTTCAGACTATATGTATTGAAATAGTATGCAGGAATGAGCTATTTGTGTGGGAGGAATAATCATATTAATCATACTGAAAAATGAGGAATATCCCACAGTGCAAGTTTAATTCTATTGCTACAGAATAGAATTAAACTTGAATTAAATATGTGTGACTAGAATATAATTGGCTTAAAACCAAGGGAATAAGTAATACTTGAAAAATATTATGAAGCAATATTTCTGATTACCAAAACCATGTAATCAAACCGGACAGAGTGAAAACAAATAAACTGAAAGACACAATAGAGGAAAGGTTTCCAGTTGGCCTTTTTTTTAATGCTAAATTTTACACAATCACTATGTGCAGTCATATGTTTATGCTAGAACCACATTTCGTTGCCAAGAGAATTCACATGGCTATGCTGTGACATGTCAAATGATGTCCTTTCTGAAAGTATGAACCAAAAATATCATCCCGAAAGGCAATTCCTGTCCTAGTACCATCTGATTTACACAATCATTAAGTGCATAATTCTTGTGAACATCAGGGCAAATATTACTCATTTTGCTCACACATTGCAACCTGGTTCGGTTCAACCCTCAGATTTGTGGATGTTGGTCACCCCAGCTACTGAATTGGCAGTTTGGTCTTGTGGTCATGGGACACAAATTGAAGGGAAAGTAGAAAAATTTCAACATGCCTGCAGGGTATTGATGGGCCACAGGTGCTCTTGTTCAGGATTCACCAATGGCCGGATTAAAGTTACCAAGAGGCACAAATTGAAAAAAAGAGACAAACAACCTGTAAAGTTCTCAGTCATACAGGACTTTAATCAAGTAATAAGATGGGAATCTATTTATCCTCATAAATACTAGATATTAACATGTCTACTTAAGGAAAGAAGAACAGAGACATATACAGTTTAGGTAAACTTGACTAAAAACACTTTAACATTGTTTTTATGGATGCTAGCTTCAGCAAGAACATTTGGGTTACGCATGTACATCTCGTTCTCTTCTCAGGGAACAGGGTTACATGCATAACCCAGACGTGGAATGAGTATACCCATTCCGCCATACTGAGGGTATGGGCTGTTTAAAAAGGTCTGAGCCCAAGTGTCACTGCAAGACACTCAAGCCCAGGGTGTAAACCATGTCCAAACTGTAATATCGAATGAATGTGTACGGTGTAGACCACCCTACTGCAGCACACACATCATGTAAGGGTACCCCTTTGGACAAAGCCTTCGAGGAGGTGACTCCCCTAGTGGAATGAGCGATTATGCCCAGAGGCGTAGTGAGACCGCATGCCTCATAAGTGATAGAGATTGCTTCCACTATCCAATTAGAGATGCGCTGCTTTGACACAGCATCACCTCTACTATCGCCACCAAAGCAGACCAGCAACTGCTTCGACTTACGCCACTGGCTGGAGAAGTGGATATAAGTACAGAGAGCCCTTACTGGACACAGAAGGTGCAATTTCTCTTGTGCCAGTTAGAGGAACGGAGGAGGGCAGAAAGCCTGCAACACTACTGGCTGGGCAGCAGACATAGACACTCTAGGAATATCCAGCCTAGGGTATAGTATAGGAAGGCCTTGGCTAATCCAGGGGCAAAGTCAAGGCAAGAAAGGGCAACAAAGAGAGCTTTTAGATCTCCTCGCTTGAGAGATGTCAGGGCCAGGAAAAGAGCTACCTTTAGAGTCAGAAGCTTCTCTGAGGCTGACTCTAAGGGCTCAAACGGGGCGCCTGACAGACCTTCCAGGACCACAGACAGGTCTTAGGAAGGTGTGTGTGGTCTGCAGATGGGCCTCGCCTGACATCATGCGTAAACCATGATGTTAGAGTATGTTGCCCTACAGAGGATCCATCAATAGGGTCGTGGCCAGCCGAAATGGTGGTCACGCAGACCCTAATTGTAAAAGGTGCCAACCTTTTAAAAAAGGTTGCCAACTCAGGTTGTAGAGACCAGAATCTAAGAGGTGGTGCCCCTCAAGGGCCAGACCAACACTTTCCATAGTTCTGGCCGAGGGTTATAAATCAATCCTCTGTTTTGAGACAGTAGATTCCTGTTAACAGGAATCTCACAGGGAGTGCTGTTTAGCAGGGATATTATCTCCAAGAACCATATTCGAGCTGGCCAATAAGGTGCTACTAGCAGCAGATGTAGATGGTCTTGGCAAACTCTCGCTAGAACTTTTGGAAGCAGAGCGACTGGTGAAAGGCGTGCAAGACGTGACCTCGGCCTTGTGTATACCATGATGTCCAGCCCTAATGATGCAGGAGGAGTGAGGGTGAACCACAGCATGCAGTGTGTTGTCTCCTCAGAGGCAAACACATCCACTTCTGCTTGGCTGAACCTCCGCCATATGGACTCCACCACTTGTGAATGTACCCTCCAACCCTCGGGCCTCAGCCCCTGCCTCGACAGGATATCTGCCACGGTTGCCTGAAATGTACATTGCACTCACTGACACAAACATTCCCTCTTCCCAGAGAATTATTTGTGCCTGTCTGAACAGGGGCCGCGAATGTAACCCTCCTTGATGGTTGATATATGAGACCAACACTGTATTGTCTGTTACAACTAACACATGGCGACCCCTCAGTTGAAGAAGAAAGAATTTCAGTGCTAGAAATATGGCCACTATTTATGACAACCTTTTATGTCCCCTGATACTTCTCTCCACAGCCCATCAGGACCGTTCCTTCTTTGCCTACTTGGCATTATTGATCATTCTCAGATCAGGCCTATCAACAGGCTGCGACTGTGGCCGACTGGTCCCCCTGGCTCTTCGCACTCACATTCTGTGCCTCTCTCACACTAGTGCTGGCCCGAGGTCCACTCATGAATGCCCAGGCGAACTCAACACAATGGGGAAGGAACTGGCTGAATGCCACCGTTTGCTGTTATACCTCGCAAAAACCTGTTGGCAATCGCGTTAATTGTGCCACCAAACAGGCCTGAAGGTTCAACATTGGAATCCAGAAGAGAGACCTTATCCTTATCCCGCATCACTTAGAGGTTGAGCCATAGATGTCTCTCTGCTGCAACCAAGCTACCCACTGAATGGCCGATATGACGGGCCATTTGCTTGGTCGCTCGAAGAGACGAATCCATGGTGCTGCGAAGCTCCGCCACTGCATTGGGCCCAATCCACCCCCCACCCCCACTGTCGAGCTCACTCAGCAGGTCTGCTTGGTAGGCCTGCAACACTGCCTTTGTATGCAGTGACCCACAAGCAAGACCCGCTGCCACATAGGCTTTGCAAGCCAATGCCGAGGTGGCCTTACATGGCTTGGATGGCAAAGCTGCCCCCCCTAAATTTCCTTCTGTTGATGGAGAGAGGTAGCTTGCAAGCACCTCCTCCACCTTCGGCATAGCCAAATACCCGTACTGTTCATTCCTGACGTTGACCAAATAGTCCGATGTCGTGGGGTTATAAATACAGCTGGTATACGGTTTACCCTGGAATTGTGATATTTCATCATGCAATTATGGAAAAAAGGGGAGTTGTCTGTGGGGAGCCTGCTATGAGCCACTTCCTCTTCCCCGGGCTGGTCTAAATTCAGTTTCTCTACAGCCCTAATAATCACTTCAAGCAGCTCTTTATAGTGTACATATAGCTTGAGTGCTGCTCTCCATTTTTAGTGCAATTGCTCCTCAGAGTCAGAGAGGGTGGATTGAATCTCCATACTTGAACAAGGATTCATGAAGTGAGCTCCAAAACCCAGAAGCGGCGAGTCAGACTTGGAGGACAGAGCAAGCGATAGAGCAGCATATCCGACTCTTCCTCCAGATCCATACGGTATCCTCAGGACCTGAGCCGGCTGGCTGCCTCAGCCGCAAGGCTCTGAAACCCAACACCCTTCAGCTGAGAAGAGAGCGAGCTGAGAGCATAGCTGCCTGACTGCGAAGCATTTACAAAGCATGCAATCAGTCCCCTCAAGGGCAGCTGCAGCATGCTCCACCCTCAGACACTTTACACAGAAAGTGTGTCCACCCTCCTCCATAATAAAACCAGAGCAAGGAATAACACACTTCCTGAACTCTCGCTGACTCATACTTATATTTTTTTAAATAGAGAGGAAGTGAAGAGTTTTTACGAGCTGACATGCCATCTTTACTGAAGATAATAAGGCTGATGATGTGGTTTACAGGCACCATTTTATATTCACTCGACATGCAAAATGCCACGTCATATGACAATGGCGGGTCTATAAATAGGCATGATTTCACACAAACTTCAGATACTGGTCACGTGTGATGGCGCTTCCCACAGCGTGAAGCTCACGTACCTTTTGAGTTCCCTTTGAAATGGAACTATATACTACAATTCCACTATCTAGTTTCCCACAAAAGAGTTTGGTTCCTCTCAAAGCTTCTGTCTCATGTCATCTCAGGATGTTTTTCATGCCACTAACGCATCTGTCTTACTCATTGGGGATCTAAATATGCATTCAAATTTATGTAAAGCTGCTTTGTGTCAAGGTCAATTGTTAAAGTGCTATACAAATAAAACTGAGTTGAATTGCATTATGTTATATCCGCCATGTTGCACCAAGCTATACTGACATCCATTCTTCATTAATGTAGTAATTTATAAATCTTTATTTGATATTCAAGGATATTCAAGGCATAATTATACCTTTCACTGGTACACTGTGACCCTCTCCGTGCACCACAGATCAAATGCTATTGTGCAGCTTGACAAGATGCGTCAGTTACCATGACAGACACATGATTTCAAACAGCCTGTGTGACTCACACAATTTATTCTCACAAACTGAGCATCTGAGAAATATTGCAAAAAAAGTTGTCTGCTCTCTCTCTGATCTTTGTGTTTTGACATGTCAGTAATGCTGTGCGCACTAAGGGAACTTGAAATGCGAGAGCGAGGATGAGCCCTGCTCTGACACAAACAGAAGAGAAGCCCACAGGGGCAAACAAGAAAAAAGAAAAATGTATTAAACAGTCTAGGTTGAAATAGACTAAAAAATGTAGACAGTCCAATATGAATTTTTAACATTTTTAGAAAGTTCATAATTTTTAATAATTCTATATTATGAGTATATATTTACTGAATTCAATTGCATTAGCCTGCATTCCCCTCTGAACTCAGACTCCTCCCTCTCGTGCAGAATCATTGGGAGTGTGCTTACGGCTCAGGATATAAGTCATTTTTGACAGCTGAAACCTGATTAGGTTGAATGCAGCACAAGCATGCCCTTTAGCAGGGCCGTGCCTCCCAGTCTCCTTTACTGCATTAGATATTCTCTCATAACTGCCTGTTGTGTTTATCCCAATCCAATCAACTCATGGCACAGCCATCAAAGGCATACTTCACAAACTACAGCAGTTTGAAACTGGTGAATACCTTGTTTTTAAAAGTCTATTTGAGCAGAACTTGGGGTTGTAAATGATTAAATAGAATAAGCGCGTCTCATCTGGGAAAGTGCTTTGAAACACGGACATCCATGGTCTCTTGAAGGAGACCAACAAAGAAGATGAGCACATTAAAGCTGTAGCTTTCTTTTTTAATTTAGCAGACACGAGGCCAAAGTGCTGCAGTCAAATGTAACATGGTATAACATGACATGGCAAGAGACAATTTAAAATCGAAAAATAAAGAGACTAATATTGAGAAAATGGCAAGTACTGAAATAAACATCTAGTAGGAATTTAGTATATTGCCAATATAGTTCTAGTTGTAATGATCACATTTAATACTGCAAATATCCTTTATATCCATCTATCTATCTATCTATCTATCTATCTATCTATCTATCTATCTATCTCTATCTATCTATCTATCTATATATATATATATATATATATATATATATATATATATATATATATACATACACACGTTATAACTGCCTGATTGATTACAGGATTGGGTCCTTGTCAATGATTTGATGATAACAATGGATGTTATTCACAAGAAAGATGGTCAGCTACATACAGTGACCTTCACTAATATTGACACCCTTGGAAAATATGAGCAAAGAAGGCTCTGAAAAAATGTCTTTACTGTGTAACCTTTTGATCTTTTGTTCACAAAAATACTCTGCTCTCATGGATAGCAAACAATTGCAAACAAAACACAGGTTTATAAGGCGCATGGTGGCTTAATGGTTAGCCCATTCGCCTTGCACCTCCAGGGGCCCACCGTGGCCCTGTGTGTGCGGAGTTTGCACGTTCTCCCGTGCTGTGGGGGTCTCCTCCGAGTACTCTGGTTTCCTCCCCCAGTGGACATGCATGCATGGAGACATGCATGGTAGGCCGATTGGCATGAATGGGTGTGTGAATGTGTATGTGATTGTGCCCTGCGATGGATTGGCACCCTGTCCAGGGTGTACCCTGCCTTGTGCCTGATGCTCCCTGGGATAGGCTCCAGGTTTCCCCGTGATCCGGAAAAGGATAAAGCGGTAGAAGATGGATGGATGGATGGATGGACACAGGTTTATAAAAAAAACAAAAACTTATAGTTGCAGTAAAACTTGTGTGCAGCAAAAATTTATACCCTTTTTGTCAATACTTTGTGCTATGTCCCTTTGCCAAGAAAACAGCTCTGAGTCTTCTCCTATAAACCCTGATGAGGTTGGAGAATACATGGCAAGGGATCTGAGACCATCTCACCATACAGAATCTCTCCAGGTCCTTCAAATTTGAAGGTCCATGCTGGTGGACTCCCTTTACAGTTTACCCACGGTTTTCTATGGGTTTCAAGTCAGGGGACTGGGATGGCCATGGCAGGACCTTGATTCTGTGGTCAGTAAAGCATTTTTTGTGTTGATTTTAATGTATGTTTTCGATCATTGTCCTCCTGGAAGATCCACCCATGGCCCATTTTAAGCTTTCTGGCAGAGGCAGTCAGGTTTTCATTTAATATTTGTTGATGTTTGATAGAGTCCATGATACCATGTATCCTAACAAAATGTCCAGGTCCTCTGGCAGAAAAACAGCCCCAAAACATTAAAGAGCTACCACCATATTTAACCGTGGGCATTAGGTACTTTTCCAAATGGCTACCTCTCTGTGTGCGCCAAAACCACCTCTGGTGTTATTTCCAAAAATTTCTATTTTGGTTTCATCTGACCATAGAACCCGATCCCATATGAAGTTCCAGTAGTGTCTGTGAAGTGTAGATGCTTGAGTTTGTTTTTGGATGAGAGTCGATGCTTTTTCTTGAAATCCTTCCAAACAACTTGTGGTGATATAGGTGAGTTCGGATTGTGGTTTTGGAGACTTTCTGACCCCAAGACACAACTAACTTCTGCAATTCTCCAGCTGTGATCTTTAGATTTATTATTTTTTTTTGGCCACTCGAAACATCCTCTTCCCAGTGCATTGACACAATACAGTAAATTCCAGGTTGATTCATAACATTTCCAGTTGACTGGATCTTCATAATTATTGCCCTGATAGTGGAAACAGGCATTTTCAATGCTTGTTCTATTTTCTTATTGCCACTTTCCATTTTGTGAAGCAACAACCTTTTGACATACATCACAGCAATATTCCTTGGTCTTACCCATTGTTATGAATGACTAAGGGTATTTGGCCTATGTTTTACATTATATTTATACCCCTGTGAAACAGGAAGTCATGGTTGATTTCCTTTTCCTACTCACCCAGGTGTACCAAATGTTTTTCAAATATATTTTTGAAATCAAGCATGGAATACAGAAACTGAGAACAAATTATTGGGATTGGCAGAAGGAAAAATGTCCAAATGAACAATACTGTCTATGTGACCAAAGCTACAAATCCTTAAGACACAAAGTGGTGGGACTAAGTAGAGCAGTGATTACAAGCATGCCATAAGATCTTCACATGCCTAGGTCAAGAATAAGCACCTCATCAATCACTCCAATGAAATGCACTGCTTATTTAAAAAAAATCCAAAACAACAAATGCACAGATTTTCAACATCTTCCAGGTATCTTTCTATAGACCTTAGTAAGCACTACAGTTCTTTTGGCCACATCCATCAACAAGAACCTTGGAGAAAACACACCATTGGGGATACATTGTGACCGCAGGTGAACTTTCCCCATTTGCAAGTTGGGTAATAAGATCCAATACTATAAGCATGGGGCATGATAGAACAGGGAATGGGATGGTGGTAATGCAGGCAAGTAGGTCAGATTTATATTTGCTCCCCAGAGTTTTGTTCTAGTTATAACTTTGAATTTTCAATTCTGACTCTGCCGAATGCAAATCACAGATATATATTAATGCACTCATTTTTATAAATGATAATTTCCTCAGAAACAACTTATACAGATCTTGGCATGGTGGATGCTCCACATAAACATATTATTATTATTATTATTATTTTAAATTTAATGTTGATATGGTCTAAATACTCTATAAGCAGTCTCTAGAGTCAGTGCTTTGTAACAGTCAGAGGTAACAGTGTAACTTTTGACAGTACATTTTCCAACATATTATAGTCTTCTATAACTATAAATTGATTGAAAATATGTTGTTCTTAAATTACTTTTAAAGAATTGTTTCCAAATTGCTATAAGAGGAATAGAATGTTTCAGGGAGTGTGGTTATTGGGAAATATTCAACTTGAAGGTGGTAACAGTAACACATTGCATGGGGACACATCACACCACACCATCATTGATTATTAGACTTAACTGTTTATTATGTATGTCTATGTGATTCCATTTAAGAAGGCACTTGACTTTACAAGGGTGTACCAAATATAGGGCCAACCTGCTGTGTTCCAGCTCAGATTTTAAAGTATGCAATGACTTTTGCCTAACAATTGCATAAAGGAAAAAACTGGTGACACAACAATGGGCAATTGAATACCCATTTGAATAGCCATTAATGGCTTGCTCTGACATTTTGATTACATACTTGATAATGACTATGATTAAAAAAAAAAAAAAGATGAAGCTGTTATGCTTGACAGTGTGGAAGAAGAAAAACAATTAACATTTTCTTGGATATTCTGTGCAGACTTCCATCCTATGGTTTATAAGATATTGATAAGACATTGATGGTTTATAAGATAATGAAGATAATCCACATTGTAGATTGATAACATGTACAGATACAATGTTGATCATATTTATCAGGGCAATACCAACAAGTCTTCTCCTACACACATTAAGCACAGCCTAAGAAACCCAGGATTTGATGAGGAGTAGATTAGTGAGTTTCTATTTGATTGACTTCAAATCTCTTCACCTAAGCAATTTTAGAGGCAAGTGATCAAATGTTTCCATGAAATGATCACTGGCTTAATTGCAGACAAAAATGCTCAATGAGGCTTAGAACTTTAGCTGAAGTAATTTGGACAGAGGGGCTATGGGAAGGGGAACTAATTTTTGAAGTTTGAGCAAACCACTGTAATTAGCTTTTTATGTTAAATCTTACCAAGACAGAGAGCTATGCAGTCTTTGCTGAAGTTTTTCTCTCACAAAGTTCAGGAGAATGTTCATTTGCAAACCAGTATTATAGAAAAAAAAAAAAAAGTTTGCATACCACAAATCTTATTGCATAATCTTTTAATATAAGAGTAGCCCAATTTGTTCTTATTCATTTTTTTTTATTATTGTTTGTTTTTGTAATGACAAACTGAAAATTACTTCAGTAGTTCACAAACTTCCAAATAGTGTTCCAAACATTTATATTTTATTCATTTCCATGGCTGAATATTTAAGAAATTTCCTGAAGGCATTAAATACATATTTAATATACATTTTACAGAATTAGTATTTCTATAGCGCTTCTTATAGCCTAGGCCATCTTTATGTAGATCAATAATTCTTTTTTTCAGATCCTCAGAGAGTTCTTTGCCATGAGGTGCCATGTTGAACGTCCAGTGATCAGTATGAGGGAGTGTGAGAGCAATGACACCAAATTTAACACAATTGCTCCCCATTTACACCTGAGACCTTGTAACACTAACAAGTCACATGACACCAGGGAGGGAAAATGGCTAATTGGGACCAATTTGGACATTTTCACTTAGGGGTGTACTCACTTTTGTTGCCAGCGGTTTAGACATTAATGACTGTGTGTTGAGTTATTTTGAGGGGACAGCAAATTTACACTGTTATACAAGCTGTACACTCACTAATTTACATTGTAGCAAAGTGTCATTTCTTCAGTGTTGTCACATTAAAAGATATAATCAAATATTTACAAAAATGTGTGGGGTGTACTCACTTTTGTGAGATACTGTGATCAATAAAGACTCATTATCATTATAATATAAATAATTCACAACATTAAAGTCCATAAATAAAGTTATGTGTAATAAAGTGGAATGACACAATAAAAAAGTATTGAACACGCTAATTGAAATTTATTTAATACTTAGTGGAGAAGCCTTTGTTTGTAATGACAGCTTCAAGATGCTTCCTGTATGAAGAAATTAATCAGCCGCAGTATTCAGGTGTGATTTTGGCCCATTCTTCTAAACATATTGTGTTTAAATCTTGTTTAATTGGATTCAAGTCAGGTGATTGACTGGGTCATTCTAATGCCTTGATTTTGTAAGAAAGAGTGTGAAAATATTGCCAAGTCAAGATGTGCCATGCTGATAGACTCTTACTCAAAAAGAGTGAGTGGTGTAATATAATCAAAAGGTGCTTCAACAAAGTATTAATTTAGGGGTGTGCACACTTATCTGACTAGGTAATTGTAAGTTATTTATTTTTCTTTTTTCCCTAAAATTGTTTCTGATTGTTTTTCACTTCGTTTCACTTCATACTTTGTAATTTCACATTAAAGGTGGTAAAATATCTGACACAATCTTAGTTTCCTTCTTTACCTCACAAATCATGAGATTTTAACAGAGGTGTGTAGACTTTTTGTATTGTTGCGACGGACCGACAGCCGGCGCACATAATAAAGTCGCTCCTTCCCCAACTGCCGCACCGGCACGAAGCGGACAGCCTCGTGCCAAACACACCGTCAGCCGGAAGGACCGTCATGGTGGGGCAGGACCGTTGACGCTATACCGGCCGGCGATTGGGGAGTCCGTTGGGGAAATTCCACCACTCAGGCGACGGCGGAGGAGGATAAAAGGACACGCTTCCGGCCACGCGAGGAGAACGGCGAAGACACAGACTCCGTGCGTGCTCTTCAGCGGCATATAGGCACGCCAACATTGAGCACGACGGTATCCTCTCCCAAATCTCTAATTCCTTTCTCTCTCTCTCCATCTCTCCCCGAAGGTGCGAGCGCGGACGAGACCGCCGGGTGGTGAGATCGCGTTCAACGGTGGATGACGGCACGGGAGACCCATGCGCATGTCTCGGGAACCCCGACACGCCCTCGAGAAGGTCACAACGCCAGCCACACCCCCACGAAACCCCTCGCACTCACACGCCCTCACCTCCTCACGACAGACAATTCACACACAGACAAATAAAGCACCCATTTTGACTACAACCTGTCTCTTGTGGGTCTGTGCTCCGCCCTCCCCCGGGCTAATTCCCCTACACTGGTGGAGGATGCAGGCATGGTGTGGGCGAACCCCCTACCAGGCAGCGACAGAGTTCCATCGCTGGGCTTATTGACCGGGGGCCCGACCACGCGGACAGCTGAACACCCTCATTCGGATAATTAAAAGGTGGCTCCGGCCGGATCAGCATACCGCTGCGGAGGTGGCGGAAAAAATGGCTGCAGACCGGTTCCTGAGAGCATTACCCCGCACAGAACGCCAGGCAGTAGGGGCGCAAGCACCGACAACGCCCCAGGAGCTCCTAACCGCCCTGGAGTGAACCAAGGCCACCCTTGAGCTCAGCCAAGGTGAGCAGCGGCTCCCCGACTAGCCCTTTGGTGCCCCTGGCCCCCGGTCCGACCGCCAGCCCCGTCCCGGCACCAGGAGGACTCGCCAGAGGTCGCCCGTTCGTGTAACCCCCGTGGACGAGCCCATGCCTACAGAGCCGGAGACGGAACCTGCCCGGCCGCTTCCGAAGCCATGGTTAGCGGGCTGCGCCCTCCATCTACAACAGCCACCGGAGGCCCCCTCCCTGACGGTGTGGGTCGAGGAGAACCCGGTAACCGCCCTGCTGGACACCGGGAGCACGGTGACCCTCCATTCTACCCAAAGGGCGTTGCCAGGAGGGGGTTGTCACCGTAACCTGTGTCCATGGGTCACCCGGGAAGTTCCCGCAGCCGAGGTCCAGATCCGGGGCGAAGCCGGGGCCTGGCCCCTCCAGGTGGGCCTGATCCCCGAGCTCCGGGTGCCCCTGCTCCTTGGATGGGACTGGCCAGGATTCCCGACGGGCCTACCTGGCCCAGGACGACGGAGGCTCCACCACGGAAGGTAAGGCCCCCCAACCCACTAACCCTCTGCGTTCTGTCTTTCACCAGGTGAACCGGGGGGGGGAGTTCGGACGGGAGCAGAAGGAGGACGACCGCCTGAAGCATTGCTCGGCCCAGGTGCGAGTGATAGAGGGGGTCGACCAGAGCCCTGACCTGACACTCCCTACTTCATACTTTCTCGTCCGGGGTGGTCTCCTCTATCAGCGGGCCTGCCGCCGCGGGGAGCAGGTGGACCTACTGGTGGTGCCCAAACCCAAGACCCCAACCGTACTGCATCTGGCTCATACCCATCCCCTCGGCGGCCACCTGGGCCCACGAAACACCCTGGAGAAGCTGAGGGACCGCTTTGTGTGGCCCGGAATGGACGCAGAGGTCCGGGCCTTCTGCCAGCAATGCCCGCAGTGCCCCACGGAGGCCCCCACCGGCGCCCCTTATCCCTCTGCCCATTATCAGCGTCCCGTTCGAGCGAGTGGGCATGGACCTCGTGGGCCCCCTTCCCAAGTCTGCCTGGGGCCATGAGTACATCTTGGTCATTGTTGACTACACCACCCGGTACCCCGAGGCGGTGCCGCTGCACAAAGCCACCTCCCAAAACATCGCCAGGGAGCTGGTACTCCTGTTCAGTCGGGTGGGGATTCCAAAGGATGTGCTGACCGACCAAGGTACGCCCTTTGTGTCTAAATTAATGGCCGATTTGTGTCGACTGTTACAGGTGAAGCACCTTAAGACGTCGGTCTACCACCGGCAAACCGACGGGCTGGTCGAGAGGTTCAACCAGACGCTCAAACGGATGCTGCGCTGGGTGGTGGACGAGGAGGGGAGGAACTGGGACCTCCTCCTCCCCTACGTGCTCTTCGCCGTCCGAGAGTGCCCCCAGGCGTCCACAGGCTTCACCCCCTTTGAGCTCCTGGTCGGACGGTGCCCGCGGGGACTGTTGGACGTGGCTCGCGAAGCCTGGGAGGAGCAACCATCCCCCTTCCGCTCGGTCATCGAATATGTGCAGGAGATGCAAGCGAGGATTGACCGGGTAGCTCCAATAGTCCGGGAGCACATGCACACCGTGCAGGAGGAGCAGCGAAGGGTATACAACCGCCCAGCGCAGCCCCGAGAATTCCAGCCGGGGGATCGGGTCCTCCTGTTAGTACCCAGCAGCGCCTGTAAGTTCCTGGCCCGGTGGCAAGGCCCGTATACGGTCCTCGAGCGCCGGGGCCCTGTCAACTACCGCCTGCAACAGCCCGGTAAGCGCGCGGAGGAGAAGCTCTACCACGTGAACCTGCTAAAGAAGTGGGTAGAACGGCCCCGGTAGTGTCAGCGTACGCGGCCCGGGACACGGACCATGGCAAGCGTACCTTGGTCGGTTTGGGGGAGGACCTTAACCCTGCCCAGAGACAGGAGCTCACTGAGTTGGTAGACCAATTCTCTGATGTGTTTTCGGCCTCCCCAGGGATGACCCAGCTGGTCCACCACGAGATCAAAACTCCTCCCGGCGTAGTGGTGAGACAAAGGCCCTACCGTGTTCCAGAGGCCCGACGCAAAGCCATCGAGGAAGAAATTGGTCGGATGCTGCGGGATCACATCATAGAGGAGTCCAGCAGCCCCTGGTCCAGCCCCATCGTCGTCGTGCCAAAGCCGGACGGGAGCATGCGGCTTTGCAACAACTTCCGGAGGCTGAACCAGGTATCGGAGTTCGACAGCTACCCCCTCCCCCGAGTGGACAACCTTGTTGAGAGACTGGGGAGGGCCCGGTTCATATCTACCTTGGACCTGACCATGGGCTACTGGCAAGTTGCGCTAGCACCGGACGCAAGACCCAAGACGGCCTTTAGCACAGCCACCGGCCACTGGCAGTACCGGGTTCTCCCCTTTGGACTACACGGGGCACCCGCAACGTTCCAGAGGTTGATGGACATCATCCTGCGGCCCCCCGTACGTTTGCAGCTGCCTACCTGGACGACGTAGTCATCCACTCCTCCACATGGGCCGACCACCTGTTTCATCTAGGGGAGGTCCTGAAAGCGCTCCGGGAGGCCGGCCTGACAGCCAACCCCAAGAAGTGCCACCTAGGGCTGACTGAGGCCCAGTACCTGGGATACCGCATTTTCCGAGGGATGCTGAAGCCACAGACAAAGAAAATCGAGGCCGTAAAGGACTACCCTCGACCAACATCGAAGAAACAGGTACGTGCCTTCTTGGGGTTGGCGGGGTACTACCGGAGGTTTATGCCTAACTTCTCTGCTGTAGCTTCCCCCCTCTCAGATCTCACAAAGAAGGGCCAGCCAGACCGGGTCAGGTGGTCGGCCGACGCAGAGAGGGCCTTCCAAGCCCTGAAAGGTGCCCTCACCAGCGCGCCGGTACTGCGCAACCCGGACTTTGCCCTCCCATTCACGGTGCACACTGATGCGTCCGAGACCAGGCTTGGCGCCGTCCTCTCGCAGACCTTCGACGGAGAAAAACACCCGGTCCTCTATATCAGCCGGAAGTTGTCCCCCGCTGGGAGAAAATACGCAGCCGTCGAGCGAGAGGCCCTGGCAATAAAGTGGGCCATCGAGGAGCTGCGGTACTACCTGGCTGGCCGGCACTTCGTCCTCGTAACGGACCACGCCCCCCTACAGTGGATGGCCAAGGCCAAAGACACAAACGCCCGGGTAACACGCTGGTTCCTCGCCTTACAGGATTTCTCGTTTCAGGTTCAGCACCGGGCGGGGGCCCAACATGGTAATGCAGATGGGCTCTCGTGACGAGAAGCACTCTGGGCCCACCACCGAGCGGCAGTAGGCTCGGAGCTGAGGGGGGGGTACTGTCGCGACGGACCGACAGCCGGCGCACATAATAAGAAAGTCGCTCCTTCCCCAACTGCCGCACCGGCACGAAGCGGACAGCCACGTGCCAAACACACCATCAGCCGGAAGGACCGTCACGGTGGGGCGGGACCGTTGACGCTACACCGGCCGGCGATTGGGGAGTCCGTCGGGGAAATTCCACCACTCAGGCGACGGCGGAGGAGGATAAAAGGACGCGCTTCCGGCCGCGCGAGGAGAACGGCGAACAGACAGACTCCGTGCGTGCTCTTCAGCGGCATATAGGCACGCCAACATTGAGCACGACGGTATCCTCTCCCAAATCTCTAATTCCTTTCTCTCTCTCTCCTTCTCTCCCCGAAGGTGCGAGCGCTGGGTGGTGAGATCGCGTTCAACGGTGGATGACGGCATGGGAGACCCACGTGCACGCCCTCGAGAAGGTTACAACGCCAGCCACACCCCCACGAAACCCCTCGCACTCACACGCCCTCACCTCCTCACGACAGAATTCACACACGGACAAATAAAGCACCCATTTTGACTACAACCTGTCTCTTGTGGGTCTGTGCTCCGCCCTCCCCCGGGCTAATTCCCCTACAGTATGCATTGTATGCCTCAGTACAGGTGGACAAATCAGTAAACAGGGTGCCTCGGACAAGCAGATTTCATGTTTGAACTATTAGTTTTTTAATTATATTTGCCCAGTGGACAAGCAGATTCAACATTGAGAAAAAGAAAGAAGAAATGCAGGCTTTTATAAATACCAAAGAAAGGAAAGTGCAGCATAAAGCTGTCAAATAACTCTTCTGCTTACTACATGCAGTCACTTCTTGTTATAAAGACGCTAACCGGGCTTTTACTTGCTCAGTGGCCTATCTTACAAAAATGTGTTGCCCCCAATCCCCTTTCATGCTATTGCTTGCCTGTAAGCTATCTTGATAATCCATAACTGCTAGTTGAAAAAAACCCCAAATTGGTTTCAGTCATGGAAAACTACAGCTCAGATTTATACTGTACTACAAATATATAAAATTATAGGGAATGTAGAAAAGCATCTACTGAGTAGAAATAGTCAGAAGAACTAAAAAATTGGGAAAAAATTAAAAACCAAGAACCAGCTAGGTAGCATTAAAGAAATATCCACTTTGTTAGATGATAAACGTTCACTGCTAGCAATTGTTGGAAAATATTAGATAGATCACATCCATCATCAGAACCAGCTATCTGTCAGTGATTAACTGCGATTAACTGCCTTCAATCTCATTTAGGGAACAACTGTGTTATTAAACCACCCTAGGCTTAGATAAATTCCAGGGCAATACTCTACCAGCCCATCTTAGAACTAGGATGTAAATGCTTTCAATCCATCTTGCCTTTCATTTTGTCCCACAAGCAGCATTTTTTTCATAACAAGCCCACCATAGAAAGGTCAGCTTTATTAAAAGCCCCTCATGCCATCTAGTTTCCACTCCCACCTCTATTCCCCCACACTGCTGCCCTACTATTTTCTGCTGCTAATCACTTCAACTCGCACACACACAAACATGTGCTCAATCTTCTCTCTATAATGAATGTGTTGACGACATCTCACGTTTCCTTGTATGTAACTCACAAAAGCCCTTACAGGAGAATAATAAAATCTAGTGGGACAGATATAATATGGAGAGGCAACATCAGAAACATTGAGATTATGGAACTTACATGTTGTACAAATTAATTTTACCACAGGATGTAGAAGTTTAAAAAATTTGATTGCTCCTCTGTTCAACAGCAGGTTAATCAAACAATGGCTTGTGGGTTATGTTGTGTTTACATTCTTCTAATCGGCTGCCTTGATTTTTTTTTTTGTCTGTGTCTGTTTGTGTGTGTGTGTGCTTCACAATTCCATTAAATTGTACCATCATTCCAGCATTTGCATTTCAGTAATTAGATAATTCAACATCTAAAGCAACACAAGCATACGTACACATGAAGTGGATAAAGTGGCTTTTTCCACCTCTAATGTGATATAGCAACCCACAAAATTCGAGTAAAAGACAAAAGGACAAAGAGGGAAAGAACTTACAATAACCTGGTTACCCAAGTGTGCACAAACCTTAACTAATACTTTGTTAAAGCACATTTTCCCGTAATACAGCACTTAATAGTTTGGTGTAAAAGACTACCAAATTAGCACTTCTTCATTTGGTAATTTTATTCCACCCTTCCTTCCAAAAAATGCTCCACATCTATCAAATTGCGAGCAGCTTTTCTGTACACAGCCCTCTTTAAGTCATTCCACAGGTTTTCAACAGGGTTTAGATCTGGGCTCTGACTGGGCCATTCTAAAACTATAATCTTCTTCTTCTGAAGCCATTCCTTTGTTGACTTGGATTTGTGCTTTGGATCATTGCCGTGCTGGAAGGTGATATTTTTTCATCTTCAGCTGTCTAACAGAGGCCTGCAGGTTTTGTGCCAAAATCTATTGATATTTGGAGCTATCCATGATTCCCTCCTACTAGACTAGAGCCCCAGTCCCATCTGAAGTGAAGCAGCCCCATAGAATGACACCATGCATCACTGTGGATATTGTGTTCTTTGGGTGATAAGCTGAATGAGGCTGCAGTAATTTGGACACAGGAACAGGAGCTAATTTTTGAAGTTTGAGCAACCCACTGTAATGAGCTTTGTATGGGAAATCTTACCAAGACATAGACCTATGCACTCATTACTGAAGTTTTTTCTCTTGCAAACTTCTAGAGACCATTTATTTCCAAACTAGTATTATAGAAAGTAAATTTAAGAAATACTTTGTGTACCACAAATCTACTTGCAGAAACTTCCATACATTGAATGTGAATGTGTACAATATGTGACCACTTCTTAGCCATATATTTCATCAGCCGAGCTTTAGCATATTAACATTTTGCCAGTGGTATCTGAATAAGGAAGCCCTGTAACAGTTAAATTAACTTTGTTTTCAATGCAAGTGTAGCCCAATTTGCTTGTTATTCTTTTTTTATTGTATACATTTTTGTAATGACAATCAGAAAAATTACCACTTTGGTAGCTCACAATTTCTAAGCATTTATATTTTATTAATTTCCATGGCTGAATATTTTATATTAAAAAATTCCATGTTTTACATTTGAATACGAAGTTGAACGTTACTCTTTAATTCTGAGCACAGTCACATGCTCCATTATACAGTCAATGGGGTACATGCTTATGCAGTCAGCTAATTGTGTTTTGTTCTATTTGTTTTTCACTTGAGTTCTGTTGGTTGCCATATCACATTAAGGTGTAAAAAGATCTGACATGATTTATTTTGATTTTCTTTTCTTTTGCATCACAAAAACCTGCAATTTTAACATGGGCGTGTAGACTTTTTATATTTCCCTGGGATCATGCCCTTAGTTAAATAATGAATACTTTATAAACCTTACACAAAGAGCTCTGCCATGGTAATGCTATGTATTGATATTGTGAAATTATGATGTCACCAAAATTCTTTTTCCCTAATATCCTTATATTCTCTTAGAGATGATGGAGTGTGTCTGTTTTAGTATTAAGTATATTTAGTGAGACTCATAGTCAGTTATTATGAATAAATTATTCAAGAAGCACTCTTTCCCAGCATGCAACACAGGGTTTAAGCAGATAACCATTCACGCCTGGTATTCCCATGTGTCTCAAATGTCTTCAGTGACCAATTATGATAGCATTTTGTCAATAGAAGGGTTGTCAAATCTGCCGAAAGCAGCCTGATATCACTTAAAAACCAGACACAGAAATATCAGCTAATACCACCACTCAAAAATGTAGAGCCTTTATTTAGCCATCAGACAGCATTTTTAATTAAACAGTTGGACTTGTGAAAGCGATACTCGTACTGTCAACAGTCTTTGCAGCACTTTCCTCAGCTCATCAAATCCACGTGCTTTCAACAATTCCACAAACCACACACAAGACATACTTAAGGAAAGAGAGGAAACTAAAAACTGAAATAAAATATAAGTTCCACTTAGTCAGTGTGTTGGCCAAAGTGCATAGTGCTACAGTTTAAACCTGGACATATTGATGAACCTGTATTGTAGTTTTGCATTTTGTGTCCAGCAGACAGGAGTTTCAGTCTCAAGTCTAGACAGCAGCTTTAATGGGGCACATGGTGGCTTAGTGGTTAGCACGTCCACCTCACACTGCCAGGGTTGAGGGTACGATTCCCACCACTGCCCTGTGTGTGTGGAGTTTGCATGTTCTCCCTATGCTGTGGGCGTGTCCTCCGGGTACTCTGGTTTCCTCCCCCAAAGACATGCATGGTAGGCCGATTGGCATGTCACTGAGTGTGTGAATGGGGTGTGTGAATGCGTATGTGATTGTTCCCTGCGATGGACTGGTACCCTGCCCAGGGTGTGCCCTGCCTTGTGCCCGAAGCTCCCTGGGATAGGCTCCAGGTTCCCTGTGACCCTAGAGTATAAGCAGTATAGAAAATGGGTGGATGGGCTGGAGAAGCTTTAATGATGCAATTCTGTCCAACAACAGTTGCTGCAAAATCATTTCCATCTAAAACATATATACTATTTTAAAGTTTAACATCAAGTCCATCATTGCAAAATGAATTGTAATATTCAAATGCAACATTATAAAGTATGTATTAATGAAGTAGTATTACAAATATATTAATCCCTTAAACAGTTATTTAATCAAGGTGGAAAAGAATCTTGTAGACCCCTTTGGTGTTTGCAAACAAAAAGAGATGCACACGCAACTTGGTTGCAAAAAAATACCCGAGTAGCCAAGCAACCTGATGCTACTTTGCTATAATCTGACTGAAAACCCTTATGTAGGAATCGGATTGACATTAGCAAAATGCTATCCGCTTATAATTATGGATTACCTCTGAAGGACAGGGAGTGGTATGTGGCTAAACTAACACTTTCATATGGTGTAACTCTAGACGATCCTTATGGCTTGGAGTTCTGTCAGTAACTAAATGATGCTAAACGTTGCTCTAGCCTGCAATGTCTGGACATACAGTATATATAAATAGATAGTTGCTAGATGCTAGTTTCTTCTGTGTCCAATTTGACAGTATGCAGTAAAAAATGTCTGGGTTACAAAAGTAACACTGCTCCCTGAGAAGGGAATGAGACATTGCGTGAGCTTCACGCTGTGGGAACGCCTCTACCTGTGACCGGTATTTGAAGTCTGTGTAAAATCATGACAATTTATGGCCTTGCTGTGGTCAGGTGACGTGGCATAAAATGGCACCTGTAAACCACGTAATCAGCTTCTCTTTGTCTGAAGAGAAGACACAATTACAAGCATGCCTCAGTATGACAAAGCTACGTAACTTCTCAGGGAACAGGGTGACATGCATAACCCAGACGTTCCCTTTCAAAGGGAGCTCAATGTTGTGTGAGCTTCATACTGTGGGAATGAGTATACCCACTCCGTCATACTGAGGATAAAGTCTGTCAAAAAAGGTCTGTGTCTGATGGTTACTGCAAGATCCTCAACCAAACTGTAATACCGAATGAATTTGTGTGACGTAGACCACCCCGCCATAGAACACACATCCTGTAAGGGTACCCCTTTGGATAAAGCCTTTGAGGAGGCAAACTCCCTAGTGGAATGAGCCCTTATGCCCAGAGGTGTAGCAAGACTGCATGTGTCATAAGCAATAGAGATTGCTTTCACAATCCAATTAGAGGCGCACTTTTTTGACACAGCATCACCTCTACCGTCACTAACAAGCAGACCAGTGACTGCTCCAACTTATATGCCACAGACCAAAGCGGTGGACATGAGTACAAAAAGCCCTTACTGGACACAGTAGGTGCAATCTTTCTCATCCCAGTGTATGGAACAGAGGAAGGCAGAAAGCCTGAAACACTACCAGCTGGGCAGCAGATGTAGACACTTAGGAAAATAATCTGACCTAGGATAAAGGACAGCCTTGCCTGATAAAGTCAAGACTGGAAGGGGCAACAGAGATGTCAGGGCCAGCAAAAAGAGCTACCTTTAGGGTCAGAAGCTTATCTGAAGCTGACTCCAAGGGCTCACATGGGGCACCTGATAGACCTTCCAGGACCACAGAAATGTCCCAGGAAGGTATGCATGGTCTGCAGATGGGTCTCAGACCTCGAAGTTAGAGGATGTCTCCCCAGAGAGGCTCCAGCAATAGGGGCATGGCTGGCCGAAATGGTGGCCACGTAGCCCCTAATTGTAGAATGAGACAACCCTGCTGAGAAATGTTCCTGTAAGAACTCCAGGACTGTAGCTATAGTGCAGTTTACTGGGTCTAACTGATGTTCCTCACACTACAATACAAATAGTTACCGCTTAGGTGCTCTAGCATTGATCAGGGTCTCTACAACCTTGGTTGAGAGAGCAGAATCTATGAGCTGGTGCCCCTCAGGTTCCAGACTCACAGTTTCCATAGTTCAGCTGAGGGTGATCAATCAACCCTGTGGCTTGAGAAAATAGATTCTTATGAAAGGTAATCTCCCAGGGAGCACCATCCAGCAGAGATATTATCTCTGACAACCATATTCAAGCTGGCCAATAAGGTGCTAGTAGCAGTAGACGCAGACGATCTTGGCGAACTCTTGCGCTAGAGCCTGTGAGAGCAGAGCAATTGGTGGAAAGGTATACAGATGTGACCCCGGTCACGTGTGTACCATGGCGTCCAGCCTTAGTGGTGGGGGAGGAGTGAAGGCAAACCACAGTGGGCAGTGTGTCGGAGGTGAACACATCCACTTCTGCTTGGCCGAACCCCCGCCATATGGACTCAACCACTTGTGGATGGAGCCTCCAATCCCTGGTCCTAAGCCCCTGCCTCGATAGGATGTCTGCCCCCACATTCCGGTTGCCTGGAATGTACATTGCACTCACTGAAAAAAATTCCCTTCCACCAGAGAAGAATTAGTTGAGCCTGGTGATTGATATGATACCTACATTGTCTGTCATAACTAACACAGGGTGACCTCTGAACTCTTAGTGCTAGGAATACAGCCCACATTTCTAGGCAATTCATATGCCACACTAGAAGTGAGCTGGACAGCTGCCTCACACCATGACTCAGCCCATGAGGGAAGCGTCTGACCTAACTGTCTTGTGATAAAGAGACACCTCCAAGTTATCAGAGCACATAGGAATCATCACGTGACACTGATTAATCTCAGGGGTTTTGTCCTTGGATGAAACCCCCAACTTTTCTGCCACCACTGAACGATCTCATGCAATAGGCCCAAGGGTATGGCATTGGCTACTGCTGCCATAAGCCCCAACAGTCTCCCATAGAGATTGGAGGGGATGCCCAGACCTAACTTTATCTTGCTCAATGCTGATAGGATTGACCCTACACATGTTGGGGATAAACACACCCTCATTGTATTTAAATCCCATATAACTCCTAGAAAATCATCCTCTGACTGGAGTAGAAAATTTCCCTGAGGTTCAACCTGAGCCCCAACCTCCTTATGTGGGCGAGAGGAACATCTCGATGTTGAATTGCCAACTCCCTGGAAAGCGCTAGAATGACCCAGTCATTGCAAAGAAGCCAGTGCAGCATCCATGCACTTCGTGAACGTGCAAGGGGATAAAGCTAGATCAAAAGTAAGAACAGATATTGATACAGATGTGGCCTTTAAGAATGCATGTTTTTAATTCTGATTCTAATTTCAATTCTTTAAACTTCGAACTTCAAACTTAATATTATATGCACCAGTCTAGATTCTGGAGGTACTGCCTCCAGAATTGCCTGTTAAGAGGATTTCATCATTAAGTTGTGGTCTTGAAGGGATTCCCACGATGGTTATTCATTCTGGTTGGCGTTGACTGGTGCCTCGGAAGACAACCGGAATGCTGAATGGAACAGCATCTAGTATGAGGGATGTTTGGAGAGCTGGTGGTGGGAGGTTTGAAAAGCTGGGAAGCTCTAGGCTGGGTCTCCGAACAGATGTTGATTGAAGACTGAGAGGTGACTGAGGTGAGATGAGTTGACTTTAGAGAGCCTCTAAGGGTTCCAACCAACCAGAGGTTGTCTTAGGGATGGGTGTAAGCCATATGCTCCACCCATTACTTTAATTAGTCCATTGGCTCTGCAGATGGGTGGTTCCATGCCTTTTCATGATGCTTGGATTAAACTTTGTTTGAATTTCCTTACTTTCATCTATCAGAAAATAATTCTATGAACACATACATACCATGAAAGACATAGATTGACTGTTGTTAAGTACATTATTAATAGTAAAACACAATAATCATACACGTACTACTATAGTAATGCATGCTAAATAAATGAAATTACTAGTGGCAGCTTAGTAGTTATAAACACAAAGAAAATAGAAGAAAACATGGCAGAAAAAGGGTGATTGCAGTTGTTTTAAAGATGTGTTTATGAACACATTTTCTGATTTTTTTTCACCCAACAGCACAATGTGACATTTTAGAAAACAAATTCTGTCTTACTCTTGAAAATCACTATAATCTCTCACTATGTTTCTGCAACCAGGAGGTGCAACTGATGTCAAAGTGACATGTATCATTCAGTGGTCATTTAAATGACAAAAATAGGCAAACATTCATATAGTAATGAGTAAAATTCAAGTTAAAAACAGCAACAAGAAGCATATATATTGTAATAATACATATAATATAATAGATAATATGGCCAAAAGACACCTGCACATCACACCCATATGTTGGTCTTCTCCAAACTGTTGCCACAAAGCTGGAAGCACACAATTGTCTAGAATGTCTTTATTTCCCTTCACTGGCCCTAAGGCTGCACATAAATTGAGGCACATAAAGACATAGTTTGCCAAGGTTGGTGTGGAAGACCAGTGAACACCACTGGAATTGGAACGCAGACTGCATGCCAGGCCTTCTCACCTTGAGTACTGCCTGACCTGTTACAGCTTAAAGGGGACAACAAACTCCATATTAATCCCATGGTTTTGGAATGGGATGTTCAACAAGCACATGTGGGTGGGATGGTCAGGTGTCCATATACTTTTGGCCATATAACGTACATATATAAAGAAAGCCTAAGCCTGGAATGTATATTAAAAAGTGTGGCTGGACAGTTAAAAACAGCTTATAATCTTTTTAATTTTTGAAAAACAATAAGGACTTAGCCCTGCTATCCCATTTATACCAGCCACCCCTAAATATGAATTTTTGCCATCCACAATACAAATGTAAAATGGCCACATGTCCGAGACATGGAGGAGCCACAAGTGGTCTGAGTGATCAGATAACAAGACGCAAGATATATACCAAAGTCTGAAAGGGCTCGTCATAGATACTAGCCCCCCATAAAAAAGTTCCTGATGTGCTGTTCTCCCCCCCTTCCTCCTCCTTCAAAAAGAGGCCTAGGTTCTGCACTTATCGAAAAGTGCCAGACATCATCCGAGCTCTGACATCCTACACAGTGCCTGCAGACAGGCCTCAACATGAAGGGATTGTAGCCTCATAAGAGCAAATCAGATAGAGAGTAAATAAAGCTTCCTGAGAGGAGTGAATTCAAGAGAACCACACTCCCAGGAAGAGGTGGTGCTTAGTATGGGAAAGATGGAGTACAGGTTTGGTCTATTATTTTGTAAAGCTAACATAGAGAGACAGTGAAAATGCCTCTCTTGTTTAAAGACACTGCAGTGTACTCTGAAACAGCATGATTTATGGCTGCCACCTGAACCCAAGAGCACCTTTTTACAGACAGTAAAGATGCAGATCAGCCAGTCCTAACACTTTCCATTCATCACTCCCTGTATAACTCTAACATTCGACACCTCCAGCATCTGTGTGATTGAGAGAGAGATAGAGAGAGAGAGAGGGAAAGAGAGACCTGAAGTCAAGACTCACTGTCTAACTCATTTTAACTAGCTTTTACATTGGAGTGAAGCAATGCACTCAAAATTTCATTTCACAAACATCCTTTCTGCCAAGGCATTCCGGTATGTTCTCAATAGCCTGAACACCCATTCGCACACAGTCAGGTAAAGGCACTTACCCCTGCCAGAACTCTCATTCTCACAAACACATGAAATAGAAAATGGAAGAACTGTTACAAGATTGTAGAGTCTTAAAAGATTAAAGAAACAGCAAGGAAAGACGTTTGCATGGGATGACAAAGGTGTCAACAAGAAAATCCTAGCAGGCAAAGAATAAACTGAATTTTATCATAAAACATTAAAGTATTGTGCTGGAAAATATGGCTATATAGCAATATTGCTGATGCTAGACACTTATATGGCAAGCCCACTTATATGGGACACTCATGCAATGAATACATAAATATCCTATTGGTGAAAATGTGATATATGAAAGTCACACTGATTATTTTTCTCTTCAACCTGTTCTATTATCATGCAAATACAGACATTTGCATGGAGAATAGTGAGTTGTTGATTTGTTTTGTGTGTCCTTTCAATGCCTGTATCCAAAAAAAAGCGGCAACATATGATTAAAATGAACTGATGTCTCACAGGAAAACAAAGATACCCATAGTATTTTTCATGGTACTTAGTGGATTACAAATTTTAAGGGTGACTCCACAATTTGGAAGAACTTTACAATGGCTAACAATGGCTGCACTTAGTTTATTTACTAATAGCAAATGCACAATCTGTTTTTAACTAGCATCCCATGTTAATGGCATGAGGACATTAAGGATATTATATCCATTTACTTAAAAATAATAATTTACTTTCAGTCTTTATTTTTGGGTAACATGGATTGTACTTCCAAAATGACCCCATTCGTCACTATGATAATATCATTGAAAATAAAGGAAAAAATTACTATTCCTTCTTCTTTCCATGATATTCAGGAAATGTGCATGATGTAACTCCCTGTTGGACTTGTGGGACACAATGAAATATATATATATATATATATATATATATACATACATACGTATATATATATATATATATATATATATATATATATATATATATATATATATATACATATTATATAATATATATATATATATATATATATATATATATATATATATATATATATATATATATATACTTACTCATAACCTATAAGGAGTGACTTATAGAAAAATATGTTTCAAGCTCAAGATTTAGACATTAATGCAAAAATGTTTACAACGGGCTGCAGTTTTCTAAGTTCTGAAACTTTACATATTTTAGAATGCCTTTTACCTTTATTTTTTTATATGTTCTTGGAGTTGTATTATCAGCGGGACACAAACTTTTCAAAATTGTAGAATAGATAGATATTCTTTATTGATCCTCCAAGGGAAATTATTTTTGCATATCCCAGCTTATTAGGACGCTGGGGTCAGAGCGCAGGGTCAGCCATGATACTGTGCCGCTGGAGCTCAAGGGTCCAACAGTAGCAGCTGGGTGGTGCTGGGGCTTGAACCCCCAACCAGAACCTTTGAGAACCCAGAACCGTTGAGCCACCACTGCCACCAATTACTGAGTCACTGGTGATTATTTGGTCAAGCTAAAACTAAACATTTCTCTGAAAGCTGAGTTCAATACTAGTTTTGGGTAAATAGTATTAAACCTTACTTGATATTACATGTGTATATGGGGGGGTTTGGGACAGCCCAGAAACCTGCAAAGAAATTGAGTGTACTGACACACCTGGGACAAAGAGATGAAGCTAGTGTGTTGTATTTTCATTAGAAAGCAGATTTCAGCTTCTGCCTCCCTTTTGTTTGTCCCCATATGAATATTTCTTGTTTTGGTGGAAATGAGTGCCAGCAAATAAACTTTCTTGCTAAGAGATACAGCGGCTGCTGCAGCATTTCTAGAGTATTAGTTTCACGCTGATGGTTTTGTCACGCCGATTCCCAGGGATAGAAAACTTACTGTATGCAGCTTTTGCTAGATCACTGCTGCTTCTTGCGGAATTTTTTATTTATTTATTTGCATTGTGTGCAATGCAGTAAAAAAAACAAAAAAAAAAAAACAAAAAACATCAGAGGTGTCCTACTTTTACACCGGTTCCTACCGCAGGCATTTCACTAACGGGGGTTCATTTTAAAGGCAAAAATGGCAGGTCTTCTCTATGGTTTAAGTGGTTAATTATCGTGTGAAATATTTTTCACTCAAAAACAGCACAATCTCCTAGAAATTATCGATGAGGTATGACAGGAGCTCTTTTATGGATCCTCTCCATTCTCCTGAATCAGAATCCTGTTACAGGGTAAACAAAAGCCTGTGATTGTCCCTAAAAAAAATTAAAAGCTTAAAAATTAATCAAGGGTGAAAATTGCTGATCTACATACCATAAAAGGATTTAGACTTTCATTCATATATAAAAATGAGATGACTGCTAATTCACTCTATGAACTTGATCTCATTATTGCTTCAGTAGCGTTGAACCATTTATTCTGTGGTATATGAACTGTAAAAAACGATGAACAAAGAACAACATAATACTTGATTAAGCTCTGAATATACATGTTATATAAGACAGACTTTGCAGTAATTTGTATATTGGTCTTTAAGTTAGTGGAAACATAAACATGAGCAGATTTAGGTGGATTTGGGAGACAGAGGTGAACAACGAACAAATAGGAAAAAATGGGGCCAGGATTGTAACCTCCTTAGGAATAAGATTGACAGGATGTACTGTACAGACAGACATGTGTCTGACAACACTACCTCAATGACTCTCAAACCTCGACAGCCCTGTTATACATTTAAACACAGAGGGCATACATGGATGACATGTCAGTACATTTCTCTACTTTCAGAAGGCTGTATGATTTCTTTTTATTGTATTTGTATATTTTTCTGCAATAAATTTCATAGAACAACTGACATGTTGGTCTACTGATGATCACAAAATGGTCGACTTTCAGCTCATGCTGCTTTTATGCTGTACCGCATTATACCAGGCACACCTCTGTGGTATTTGTAATCAGTTTTCATTGTTTTGCATTGGATATAGCTATTATAGGTTCTAAAAATATTAACAGAGAACATATACATGATTCTGTCTCCCATAATTTTCTTGTTAGTTAGTTATAGTAATTTCCTCTAATTTCCCCAAAATATGTTGCTAGGTATACAGGCACAGGATGTATTCCCTCCTCATGCCGTGTCCCTTAGATCCACTAGATCCCTGATCAGGATAAAGCGCTTATTGAAGATGAAACAATGACCGAATGCATGCATGTTTTTCATGAATTGTACTGTGTGAATTAAACATATTTTACATTATTTTTATGGTATTGTTTTTTATTACACAGAACCAAACATTCAATCACTTCCCATCATCTTTCAGAAAATTTGAGTTAAATTTTATATAATTTAAATGAATATACAGTATAAACACACCTGTAATGGAACATTTTATTCTTACAGCAATCTTGGGATATAAATTATTCACCTTGTTCTAACTCAGAATATATCCAAAAAGAATAAAAAACAACAACACGAAGCTAGTTATAATCTTGAGCTTAACAAATCCTCAAAGTCCTTTAACACATGCTCCCTTCTTAGTCTGCCATTGGATGTGTCCTGTGCAACTACAGAAACACCCTGCTCAATATCTTCAGCAGATTTCTGGTGTTTTGGTCTGGGATATGTGACTAGCCCATGACAGTTGGTGGCAGTGGTGGTTGGAGCAGCAAACAATAAAAGCTAATTGGACCCAGAGTGCCAAGAGAACTGTGTATCCTAACATGAGGCAGGTTGCTTGGAATAAATTTAATAGTTTATCAACACTGTGAGGCACTGACATGGAATGCCAGAAGATGCTAATATTCTACACACACACACACACACACACACATACACACACCGAAAGCGATCTTGATTCATCAACTTACTCAATTCTAGGGCATGGTGGAAAAAAATTAAAGTGAGAGAAGGGAAGAGAGCATGGCGACGGAAGGATTTGAAAGTAATAATGCTACAAATTCCAGATGGCATCCAACAGTCTAATGGGTACAGAAACTAGAAACACAGCGAGCATGGATTTATATTTTGCATGGATTTATATTTAGCATGGATCATTAGCCATCACGTTTCTAGGAAAAACCAAAGAAAACACCCTCTCAACTTGGAATTCCTACTCAGAAAGTCAGGAAGGTCTCTTCAACCCCAAGTTCAGCACATGACGTCAAATTAACATGGCATCAACAGTGAACGGAGTAGCACTCCTTTACTTTTAAATGTTATGCTGTATATACTAGTATTTGCATTAGATCAATCAACATACACACGTTAGCTTGTTAAATCTATTAAAGTAACTACAGTGGGAGAAATAATTATTGGTTGCGTCAACATTTTTTTCAGTAAAAAATAGTAAGGTCCAGTGATTATTTTCCAATGAGGATATTCATGTGAAATTTTCACCAGACATCAGTATTAACTTAAGAAATCTAGAAATATAAAGAATTGTGAAATGTGTAATAAAGTGAAATGACACAGGAAAAAAGTATTGAACATGCTAAGAAAAAGCAATTCTCCAAGGCAAGGCAAGGCAAGGAACCTGCTGAAATCCGTAAGTAATTATACCCCCTATCTGTGCAAATTACTATCAGCTGGGTTAGTAAATTGATGGTCTATAAAAAGGCTTTTCGTTACCAAGGTACCACACAAGAAACTGCTTTTACCCATCATGAGCTAAGAGCTCTCCCAAGACCTTTGGAACCTTACTGTTACAAAACATATTGATGGAATTGGATACAGACATATTTCAATACTTCTGAATCCTCCAATAAGCACCATTAAAATTTGCTACAACTCATTTGGACAAGCCTATGAAATACTGGGAGAGTGTAATCTGGTCAGACGAGAGCAAAATTAAACTTTTTGGCTGTCACACTACACACCATGTTTGGAGAAGAAATGGCACTGCACATCACCCTAAAAACACTACACCAACAGTGAAGTTTGGAGGGGGAAACATCATGATATGTGGCTGTTTTTCATCGCATGGTACTGGGAGCCTTCATATAATTGAAGGACTGATGAATGGAGCCCTTTACTGGTAGATTCTTGAGAAGAAACTGCTGCCATCCACCAGGATGATGAGGATGAGACATGGGTGGACCTTCAAGCAGGACAATGATCCAAAGCATACAGCAAAGGAAACTCTCAACTGGTTTCGGAGAAAAAAAATCAAGGAGTTAGAATAGCCCAGTCAATAACCTGACTTCAATTCAATTGAACAAGATTTAAGAAAATATGTTTTGTATAATGTGGCCAAAAATCACACCTGAATACTGTGGCCTATTGATTTCTTCATACAGGAAGCATCTTGAAGCTGTCATAACAAACAAAGTCTTCTCCACTAAGTATTAAATAAAGCATTTAGCGTGTTCAATACTTTTTGCGTGTGTCATTCCACTTTATTACACATAACTTTATTTATGGACTTTAATGTTGTGAATTCTTTATATTTCCTGATTTCTTGAGTTAATACTGATGTCTGGTGAAGATTTCACGTGAATAGCCTCATTGGAAATATATTTACTGAAAAACATGTTGATGTGTCCAATACTTATTTCCCCCTATATATAGTTTGCTGTTTTGAGAAGGTAAATATAGATCACTCATCACAGGTAACGTGCTAGATTTTTCCTAACAAAACAATACCATTGAGGTGCCCATGTACCAACCAACCCAACCCCCCACCAAACACTCTACCAAACTCTCAGGGCAAACAGCATTATCAGTGGCAAAAGTGCCTCTTTTCCTACCATCTCATGAACATAGAACGCACTTTTTTTGTGCCACAAATAGTGCGCCACATCCTGGTCTTGGCAAACCTGGAGTCACTGTTCCTGCTTTAGACTGATGCCTTTGATAAAATAATGAACAGTGTAGGCACAAGAAAAGGTGGGCCAGGAGCATCCCAGCCACATGTTACAGATACTATTTGGGGTTATGTTTTATATTGTGTATAGGAACTTATGATTTCAAATTTGTAGTACTGTAAATTAAAAGAAATATTAATGGTTCTTTACTGTATGTATTCATCCATTCATCATAATGTAACAGTTATAATTACTATAACATTGAGTGTTACTTAAATTTCTAAGAAAAAAATGTCATATGATGTGCATAATGAGCAGATGGGAGAATAATTAGCTGCTTTAAGTTTAAACCAGGTCCCATTTTAATAAGTTATCCCTATAGCATGCTTCAACAGCAGGAAAAAATAATTGAAGAGGTTAACAAAAAAAAAAAAAAGAAAAAAAAGAGAAAAATTTATGCTGGAAATTTAGATCACTTGTGTTACACAAGGCAGGAAAAAATAAATGAAGTGCCATTTTGACTTAATAATGCACTTTTTAAATATTTATTTACTTAGCCTTACCCCCAGGGCTTCTGTATTAAAGTGTTATAAATCAGAGGTGGCAAGTAGAAGCACCAGTATCATGTTTATTAAAAATCCAAATTGAAAGCCAAATTGTGGTCAGGCAGAAGATCAAACAATCAGGCAGACAGCCCTAACCCTAACAACCCTAACCCTAACCCTAGAGCAATGTGGAGGGAAAAGCAGAACAAAAAACAAAGAAGGGCAAAGCAGTCAAAACCAGGGAAACAAAAAAATATAGCTCAGAGCTCTACAGAGAAAAGACAAAAAAAAACAAAAAAAAAACAGAAAGAGGGTGCATTAATAGATCGAGTGATTAGGCGAAAATGTCTAGGTTACACATGTAACCCTGTGACCTGAGAAGGGAACGATACGTCGCGTGAGCTCAACGCTGAGGGAAGCGCTCTCGTGCGTGACCGGTATCTGAAGTTTGTGTAACATCATGCCTATTTATAGGCCTGCCGTGATCAGGTAACGTGGCAATTAAGTCCCTCGCATGATATATAAATGACACCTGTGAACCGCGCCACCAGCTTCTATTATCTGAAGTGAAGACGCAATTCACAGGCATGCCCCAGCATGACAAAGCTATGCAATGTGTTGTTCCCTTCTCAGGGAACCCTGATGTTCCCTTTCAAAGGGTTCTCCACATTGCGTGAGCTCAGCGCTGTGGGAACAAGAATACCCACTCCGTCATACTGAGGGTACGGCCTGTTCATAAAGATCTGAGACTGAGGGTCACTGCAAGACATTCCAGCACGGGCCGGAATGTATATCCAGGCTGCAAAATAGAATGAATGCATGGTCTTCGCCGCACGCCTTCATTCGATTTTACATCCTGTAAGGATACCCATTTGGACAAAGCGTTCAAGGAGGTGACCCCACTAGTGGAATGAGCCCTTATGCCCAGAGGTGTCGTGAGACCGCGTGCCTCATAAGCGACAGAGTTTGCTTCCACTATCCAATTAGAGATGTGCTGCTTTGACACAGCATCACCTCTACTGTCGCCACAAAAGCTGACCAGCAGCTGCTTTGACTTATGGCATTGGCCGGCACAGTGGACGTAAGTACTGAGAGCCCTTCTGGACACAGTTTGTGCAATTTCTCTTGTTCCGGTATGAGGAACGGAGCAGGGCAGAAAGCCTGCGACGCTACTGGCTGGGCGGCAGATGTAGGCACTTTAGGAATATAATCCGGCCTAGGTTACAGGAAGGCCTTGGTTAATCCAGGGGTAAAGTCAAGGCAGGAAGGGGCAACAGAGAGAGCTTGTAGATCTTGTACTCACTTGAGAGATGTCAGGGCCAGCAGAAGAGCTACCTTTAGAGTCAGAACCTTCTCTGACACTGACTCTAAGGGCTCAAATGGGGCACCTGACAGACCTTCCAGGATCACAGAAAGGTCCCAAGAAGGTATGCGTGGTCTGCAAATGGGCTTCAGCCGCCTGACACCACACATAAACCTCGTAGTTAGAGGATATTACCCCACAGAGGCTCCATCAATAGGGGCATGGCTGGCTGAAATGGAGGCCACGTAGGTCCTGATTGTAGGAGGAGCCAACCCCACTGAGAAACGTCCTTGTAATAACTCCATCACTGTAGCTATTGCGCAATTCGCTGGGTCTAGCTGACTTTCCTCATACCATGAGACAAAAAGTTGCCACTACAATACAATACATACAATTTCGTCACGGATGGTGTTCTAGCATTCAACATGGTCTCTACAACCTCAGTTGTGAGACCAGAATCTATGAGCTGGTGCCCCTCAGGGGCCAGGCCCACAGTGTCCATAGTTCCGGCCGAAGGTGATAAATCAGCCCTCCGGCTTGAGACAGTAGATCCCTGCATATGGGAATCTCTGAAAGAGTGTTGTCTAGCAGGGATATTGTCTCTGAGAAACATATTCAAGCTCACCAATAAGGTTCGAATAGCAGGAGACATAGACAGTCTTGGCGAACTCTTGCTAGAACTTGTGAGAGCAGAGCGATTGGGGGAAAAGCATACAGATGTAACCTCAGCCATGTGCACCATGGCGTCCAGCCCTAATGGTGTGGGAGGGTGGACCACAGCAGTCAGTGTGGTTTGTCTCCTCGGAGGCAAACACATCCGCTTCCGCTTGGACAAACCTCTGCCATATGGACTCTACCACTTGTGGATGGAGCCACCAATCCCCGGGCCTCAGCCCCTGCCTCAAATAGATGTCTGCCCCACATTCCAGTTGCCCAGAATGTACATTGCACTCACTGACAAAAACTTTCCCTCTACCCAGAGAAGCATTAGTTGCACCTGCCTGAACAGGGGGCATGAACATAATCCTTCCTGGTTGTCAATATATGAGACCACCGCTGTGTTGGCTATCAACACATGGTGACTTCTCAATTGAGGAAGAAAGAATTTCAGTGCTAGAAATATAGGCTGCATTTCTGTCCAATTTATATGCCACTCCAGATGAGGGTGGTTCCAGAGACCGTGAGCAGGACAGTCGTCTAAGGCCACCCCAGCTCATGAAGGAGGTGTCTGTCATTACTGTCTTGTGATAAGGAGACACCCCTAGAGTGTGACCCAAGGCTAGAAACCGGGGACACTTCCAAATTCTCAGAGCACATAGGCATCACCGAGTGGCACTGATTACTCTCAGAGGTTTTGTCCTCGGACGATACCCCCAACTTTTCAGCCACCAGTGAAATGGTCTCCTGTGCAATAGGTCCAACGTTATGATGTTGGCTGCTGCTGCCATACAGCAGCAGCCAGTCTCTCATAGAGACTGGAGTGGATGCCAAGATTCAGCTTTATCTTGATCAATGTTGATAGGCTTGACCCTGCACCTGTTGGGGATAGAAACGCCCTCACTGTAGTAGAATATTTATAACCTCTAGAAAAGTTTCTAGAAATTATACTTTTCTGAGGTTCAGCCTGAGCCCCAAGCTCTTCATGTGGGAGACAACAACGTCTTGATGTTGAACCACCAGTTCCCTGGATCGTGCTAGAATTAGTAGTTTAGTACACGGATCCCCTGGAGTCACAATGGAGCCAGAATGACATCCATGCACTTTGTGAAGGTATGAGGGGATAAAGCTAGCCGAAGGGAAGAACCCAATATTGGTATGCAATGCCTCCAAACGCAAACCTCAGGAACTTCCTGTGACTGGGCAATATTTCTATGTGGAACTATGCACCTTTTAGATCTATCGTCACATGCCAGTCCTCAAACTGAATCTGTGGAATGATAAGTTTGGGCATCAGTATCTTGAACCTGTATGTCCGAAGAGTACAGTTCAGATGACGCAGATCTAAAATTGGCCAAGTACTCCCATCTTTTTTGCGGACCAGGAAATAACGGCTGTAGAAACCTCCCTCCCTTAGGGAATGGGGTACATGTTCAATAGCCCCTTTGTCCAAGAGGGATCTTACTTCCTGCACTAACGTCGGGCTCTGCTCTGAGGTGACTACTGTGGCGAGCACACCTCTGAACCAGGAGGGTCGAGCTCTGAACTTGACCCGGTAACCCTTTTCTAAGGTAGGCAAAACACACTGAGACACATTTGGCAGTAGTTCCATGCTGCCAGATGGTCTTTGAGTGTCGTTAACTTTTCCACATTCTATTGGAGGCAAAGCATCAGACTTCTGTTGTCTGTGACAGCTTGCTGACCAGAGAACACTGAAAACTTGCGAGAGCCTTGGCTAGGGGAGGCCCTACAGTAGTACTGGGGGCTAACTGCCCTATCAACCTAATGTCCTCTGATATGTCCCTCCATGGCCCCTCAGGTCCGCTCCTCCTTTGTCTGCTTGGCCTTTATGACCATTCTCAGATCAGGCCTAGTAGCAGGCCACAACTGTGGCCGCCCGGCTTCTCCTGGCTGTCTGTGGGGGGAGACATAAATTACCTGCCGTCGATGGACAGAGGTAGCTCACAAACGCTTCGTCCACCTTCAGCATAGCTAAACAGCCATTCCGTTCATTCCCCACTATGGCTGAATAATCCGACATTGCGGGGTTAAAAAAAAGCCGGATAAATACGGCTTATGCATGGTTTTCCCCCAGAAGCCTGATATTTTATCATGCATTTCTGGAAAAAAGGGGATTTTTCTGCAGTGTGAGGGATTTATTTTCACCGGGGAGAAAAAAATCTCATCCAGCCTTAGTAATCACTTCAAGCAGCTCTTTATATGTTGCTCTTGGGTTTTAGCACACCCTTCTGGCTCCTTGGAGTCAGAGAGAATTTTTTTGTTTTGTTTTTTTGTGTGTTCAGGGTTGTTGTTTTTTTGGCTTTCCACAGCGGAAGGAGGCATCGCAAAGTGAGCTCCAAAATCCAGCGGAGAGCCAGACCCGGAAGACAGAGATAGAGCAGCGCTCGTCTCTGGTTCCTCTTCCAGATCCATACAAGATCCCCAGGACCTGAACCGGCTGGCTGCCTCGGTAGCGGCCAGCCCAGATCTGCGAGGCCATGTAACCCAACTTCCTTCGCCATGAAGAGAGCGAATCGCGAGCAGAGCTTATTTAAATTATTTTCTTATTTAAAAAGGGACAGAAAAGTAAAGAGATTTTAAATTTTTTTTGGAAAAGATAGAGAGGAAATTAAGAGTCTTTTTGCGAGCGTTACACAAATGACCGACATACAGTCTCGCTGAAGATAATAAGGGTGGCGGCACGGTTCACAGGTGTCATTTGTATATCATGCGACGCACTTAATTGCCATGTCACCAACAGGAGTTAGGTGAGTGTGAGCATTGTAATATCAGGGCTGGATCCAGATCGGGCTGATGAGCAGCGGCTCCTGGATTGCAGGACCCAGATGTGATATAAAATCTATAAAGTCATGTTGACTATTTCTTTTAAAACCGCAGTTCTTAATAAAAATAACCAATAGATGTAAGTGCTCGATGCATCGTCTAAATTATTTGAGTGCAGCAAGATGGTACATTTGAAAAGATGACAATTGTGTGAGTCTATCAAAGCTAAATAAAATGTGTTGATAAATCCCTGACACTGACTGCTTAGTAGTCAGTAGGAGTAGAGGAGTTTCTGAATTCTCAGTATTTATAAAACAGTAGGTGAGAAATACCCAGATGACCTACTGCTTCCGGCGAGATTCTGCAGTATTGAACCAAAAGACACTTTGGCAACGAGAATGGCATGGACGAGTTGTCAGAATTGTATTCATGCTTAAAACTTGTATATACTGATCAGTACATGCTCTATCAATGGCTGAGCAGTAGCTACTGAATCGAATGCAATAGGTAGGTATACTGTCACAGTATGTGATTTCGGACAAAGACTTTATCTTTAATTCATAGTGTAAAGATGAACAGACTTTAAAGAGATCTTTCTGTCAAACATCAGTCGAATAAACACTACAGTTTTTGGATGAAGCCATCATACATTACCTACATACTGTATATATAGACAAACATTCACACTAACCTCACCATTGACTTTTCAAAATACGGATGAAAATGAATTTCCATCTTTTACCATCTATCAGTTCTTTTTTCTAACCCATTCAAATTCCTTACTCCTGTGTTTCTAATTACTGTTTTGTCTGGCTGTGACAAATTTCACAACCCCCTCTCTCTGGGCAGGGAATGAGACTGTACTGAAAACTCTTTGGATGTATAATCTGCTACTGTTGCAAACTTGTTACATTGATACTGCTACTGGAATTCCTAGTATATTTGTAGGTTTTTCATAAACAACAGCTATCAAATTCACATAAGAACATGGCATTGCAGACCAGAACTTATTGAAACAACTATCTATTGTTTGGCTAAACAGCTCTGCGGGTTGCATTGCTATCTATCTATCTATCTATTTATTTATTTATTTATTTATTTATTTATTTATTTATTCTCAGTGAGCCACATTTCCTCACAGCCATTTTCAACAAATGTGTGGGGTTGTGTATTTTTAAATGGTCAATTAATACAATGATACACAAAATTGATACTTTATTTATCATTTGGTTATATTTACACTCAATTAATATGATAAATATTGCAACAGATTACTATATATATAATATATATTAATTGTATACATAACTCACTACATTTGTATGCTTGCTTGAAATAACACAAACTGACTCACAGCTAAGTGCTTTTAATTTATTGTTTGAACTGTGTTGTCTGATGTCATATTGCATGAGCGGCAGTAACAAAAAAAAACAGTGACAGCAGACAGAATGACTCATTCAACACTGTCTGCATTGTTTTTGTTGGCAGCAGATTCAACTGCCCCTGTGCCTGACAACTACTCCTGCACATATTCTCACACGTCTCACTCATCACCATACTTCTTTCATCTTTTGTGATGTGGTGTGAAATAGCTATGTGACGTGATACTGTATGCAGAACTCAATCTTTCAGAGTATATGAAAAATAAATTAGATTTCCCATCATGTGCTTCAAGGTCATACCACAGAGCTACTGGGGGGGAATAAAGATACTGTGCAAAAGTCTTAGGCACATACAAATAAAAAACAATGCCTGCAAAAGAATCACATGAAAAGTTTTTAAAATAAATTACTATAAATACTATAAACTAAATCATATCAATATTTTCTGTGGCAACATAGTGTCTTTTAAAACAGCATCAAGATTATTCTAAGCATCTTGGAGAAGTTACCATAGTTACCATAGTTTTAGTTACTATCTCACTTAGGTTCTGCCTCTGCAGCTAACTCCAGACAGTGATGTTTTATCTAAAATGTGCTCTATAAATTATTTGGACTTTAGCCAATCATGCACCAGCCACACAATGCATGGAGTCATGTAAAACATTAAACATCGCAATGAGAAAAAAATGTCATGTCAGTGATTTTCACTGTAGCATGTTCGTTGGTGCCAGAAGGGCAGTTCTGAATATTTCAGAACATATTTCAGTCTCTAGAGTTCACACAGATTGCTGTGAAAAAACAAAAAACATCCAGTGAGCGGCAGTTCTGTTGGTGGAAATGCCCTGTTGATGAGAGAGCTCAGACCAGATTGGTTCAAGCTGACAGGAATGCTACTGCAACTCAAATAACCACTCTTTGCAACCACAGTGAGCAGAAAAGAATACATCAAACCTTGAAGCAGATGGGCTACAACCACATCAGGTTCCAATCATATAACATTTTAGGTTCCATATAACATATAACATTTATAACAACAAATATAGGCACCATTCAGTTTACTACTTGTTTCCCTCACATCCAACTTCAGTTCTAATATGATGACTACTTCTCTGATTGCATCTGGATTCTTCCCAGCATGTTCTTGACAGTGTACAGATGGTGTGCACGGTCATGACACTATTTTTCACATACAATCAATGCATCTTACCTAGATAGTGTAGGTTTTTCCACAAGGTCCGTTTTAGCTTCTTAAAGCCAAAGCTGTTTAATTTTACACCTCAGTGTCTCACCTGCAATAAAAATTTTTTTAGAAGTTAGAAGCATGAACTTTAATATGGAAACGTAAAAAGAAAAGGTAATAAATATATACAGAAATGATAAAACAGATCCAAAGAAGAGTAGAGATCATCACGGTCATGGTGTAACATTAACCCATTAAATCTAGCATCTTTGGATAATATATTAGGTGTGTTCTTTATAAGATCTCCTTAACACTCCATTCTTTAACATTAATTAAACAACCCAGGCTTTATTAGCAGTTGTAAAGTCTACCACAGCTTCAGTCTATTAAACACCAGGCTGCCCACAAGCCCTGCATTTTGGGACACATTGATGATTCAATACTGATGCTTTTCTCACAGTGATCATCATTTCTGGGTGATCATGAACATGGATTCAACACAACTACGATGATACATCCGCAGCACTGTTAGTGCTTCCTTTCTACACATCTTCTAATAGACCAATAACCCAAATTTAATCATCGTACGGACTACACTCATGATCTCCTCACTGAAGCGTGACACACACAGCTTACATAGCTTACGATTTAGAAGACTAGGCATTAGCTACTCAATATCTGCACCCACAAATAATTATCAACACGTAATATCAAATACTGAGTGAAGAAATTAGTTTTACTTTATGATTAATGAATGCTATTCTAGCATTTGTATTGAAATGAAAAGTTAACACAAATGTACTCTATTCACAAACACATATTCAATCATATTGTAAAATATTCTTACTATAGCCTTATATAAGCAATGAATAAAACACTGTGGAATGCGCTGTTGTAGGAAAATAATCAACAGTAGGGTGGTGTGATGCGCATAATTGATTATTTTACTGTAACAGAAAGTCCAAATATGTTTTTTCCTCTTAAACCACAGCAATTCAGTGGGAGGGAGCGTATCAATGGCGTGGTGTGGGAGAACTCGGGAAGGTTTGAAACCAGTCGCACAACTGCATTCTGGATCAGTTGCAGAGGTTGAATGGCACTCATGAGGCAGACCTGCCAGGAGTGAGTAGAAAGTAGTCCATTCTCAAAATGACAAGGGACTAAACAAGCACCTGAGTGGCCTGTATGGATATAAATGGACAAATTCTTCTGATGTTGTAAAGGAGAAATCGACATGTGTGCATCAGTTTAGCAAAGTGAAAGGAGAAGGACAGTTGATTGTCCATGGTTACCCCAAGCTTGCATGCAGTAACTAAAGCTGAGATCAGAGAGTTTTTCATGGAGATCGCAAGAGCCTGACATTGTGATGAAACACCTGGGATGAACAACTGTTCAGGTTTGCTGGGATTAAGTTTCATCTGAAGAGCTGCCATCCATGATGAGATGTCTGCAGACATGCCGAGATCTGAGCAGAAACAAGAGAGTCTGAGGGATGGAAGAAGGGGATGAGCTGAGTGTCATCCGCATAGCAGTGGTATGTATGGATATGACCTCACCAGGAGATCGATGTATAGCAGGAGAACAGAAGAGGACCACTTTCTGAGACTTGTGGGACACCAGTGGAGAGTCTTTGGGGAGCACATGTCACCTGGTATGAGCGACCTTCCTGGTAGGAAGCACACCACTGCCATGTTGCACTATGATTTCCAAGACTCATGAGGATGAACAAGAGTCTTGTGGTTGACTGTGTCAAATGCAGCTGAAAGATTGAGAAGGATGAGGACTGATGATAGTTCGGCTGATCTAGCAGCACATAGCTTCTCAGTGATGGCCAAAAGGGCAGTCTCTGTGAAATGTGTGCTTTGAAGCTGGACTGGTTAGGATCTTGGAGGTTGTTCTGTGAGAGATAGAGAGACAGTTGATTGTAGTATTTAAGTATGTAGTCTGTAGCTGATTGTAGTAAACATTTTGTATGTAAAAATTTGGTATGAATATTCTTTAATATGCTCTCATTCGGGGGGCATGGAGGCTTAGTGGATAGTGGTTAGCATGCTTGCCTCACACCTCTGTGATTGTGGGTTCGAATACTACCTCCGCCCTGTGTGTGTTCAGTTTGCATGTTCTCACCGTGCTTTGGGGTTTCCTCCGGGTACTCTGGTTTCCTTCCTCAGTCCAAAGACATGTGAATGTGTGTGTCTTTGATTGTGCCCTGCGATGGGTTGGCAACTCATCCAGGGTAGTCCTAAGTTCACTGGGATAGACTCCAGGCTCCCTCACGATCCTGTGTAGGATAAGCGGTACAGAAAATGGATGGATGGATCTTCTCATTCAAATTTAAATTAAAATTTGAGTAGATTTGTTATATACAGTGGGATCCAAAAGTCTGAGACAACGTTGAAAATATGTGATTATTTTATTTAAAATTTGAAAAAAAAAAAAAAAAAAAAAAGAGTTTTAGAATTTTGAAAATTCTAAAAATAAATAAATAAATAAATAATGTAAAAGGTGCAACATCTTGACTATTTAATATGTTGCACAATATCTAGGTCACTATTTAAATGTAAGCAAATTTGTGATGTTGACCATGTGATGTTGAGTCATATCCCTTCCATTGAAGCATGTGTTCAGATGACAAGTTGATGGATTTGATCTAACATGGATCATCATGTCTTTTTTCAATCTCAGATTCCTATTTTTGGCTAACTGGAGTAGAACACGATGTGGGCATCTGCTGTTGGAGCCCACCCCCTTGAAGGTATTGATGTGTTGTGCATTCTGAGATGCTTTTCTGCTCACCACTGTTGTAAAGAGTGATTATTTGAGTTGCTATATCCTTCCTTTCAGCTCAAACCAGTCTGACCTCTCATTAACAACGGGTTACCGCCCATAGAATTTTCACTAACTGGATTTGTTTTGTTTTTTCACCATTCTGCACAGAGACAGCAGTGCAGCAGTTTCTAAAATATTGGAATCAGCCTGACAGTTTTTTTTTTTTCAATCCCCAGAGCATCACATATATAACTACAGGCTACGGAATATAGCCATAGCAAAAAAAAGAGATCCACTCTGTGACAAATCTGTGATCTTCAGCACTGAGCGTGATCACTTGTCACGGCTGTCCAAACAAATTCACCCCCACTCCAAAGCAATATATGTATTATTAGAGGGCAGGAAAAATAGTAGAGTATTGGTGATGATGAGGCCAAATAATAAGGCAGAGCTCAGTAATATCCTGTAGCTATTTATCTCTCTCCATCTCTCTGTCTCTCATGAAACACAGTCCTTCTCTCATTTTCTTCCCATTTTGCATTTCATCACAATCACTCTTCTTCCACATACACATGCACACACATTACCATACCTCACTTGAACCTAAAGTATGCACACTCTCACCAGCTAAGTGGGGCACACATCTAATAAACTGTAACAAAAGCTTCTCATTTCCTCACAGAACTAGTCAATTCTAGGGCACAGCACTCACATCACAGCTTACCAACAATAAGGTCCACAGAGGAATGTGATGATTATCCATTTATAGCTACCCAGTACCCACACCATAATAGGCTCATATTTGGGCTATCAGGATAAAAAAAAAAAAAAAAGAAAAAACATGTAAAAGGCAGAAGTATCCGTCATCTGTCATCAGCAATACCATTATCATATTTAACCACTTAACATCCTGTCTTATTACTCAGTTATTAATATTAAATTAATATTCAATGATAATATGAATGATTCAAGAGCTACCGTGAGATTCACAGAAAAAGTACAGTACTTTGCAAAAGTGTTAGGCCCCGTATTTTTTTAGTACAAATTTTGTTAAAAAATTTTATTTTATGAGTCAGTACAACAAATTCCAGCACAAACTTAAATGTTACAGAAAAATGTTTGTATATCAGTAAATAAATCAGCATATTAAGTGGTAAGAGACACTTTTCAGACAAAAAACATAATGATGGCTGCAAGTGGGACAGTCAAAGTCTTCAGAAGAATCGTGTCTGGTTCTGCAAGATGCTCAATAAAACTCACAGCTCATGTCCTTATAAAACTGCACTAATTCTACACGAGACTCCTTTTTTAAACTTTTTTCTACTTGAGACACCAAATACTGTCTTTGTTTCATTTATTATTGTTTACTGCCCTTTATAATGTTTTTTATAAATTGGAGAAACATTTCATTTCATTATGTTTGAAGGCATCTTTCCTCTACTGCATTTCTTTGCATGTGCCTAAGACTTTTGCACAGTACTGAATGTAGTTACTAGTGTGAGGAATGTAAGCCTGGACATATTGGCAGGTCCAGGGACTTAATAGTTAAGCAATTAGTTAAGTTTCTTTACTCGTCCTTTTAATGGCAACTAAAAAATCTACTCATCTCCCACTCAACATGTTTTTTCTTTTCTTTCATTTTTTTTTCTTGACATGTACCCCATTTCCAAAAAAGTTGGAACAGTATGGAAAATGCTAATAAAAACAAAGAGGAGTGACTTGTAAATGTAGTTTGACTTGTATTTAAACAAAAAACATATAAAGACAAGGTATTTGATGTTTTACCTAATCAACTGTATGGTTTTCTGAAGATAAACGTTTATTTTGAAATTAACGCATGCTAGACATTCCAAAAAAGTTTGGACTTCTTGAAATAAGAAGGTGATGTGAAACAGATGAGGCAATCGTCTAATCATAGTCTATAAGGAGCCTCCAAAAAAGGTCTAGCCTTTCAAGAGCAAGGATGGGTCGAGGCTCGCCAATCTGCCAATAGACGCATCAGCGAATAATCCAACACTTTGAGAACAACATTCCCCAAAGACAAATTGGTAGAATTTTGGGCATTTCACCTTCTACAGTGCACAATATAATTAAAAGATTCAAGGAATCCGGTCAAATCTCAGTGTGTACAGGGCAAAGCTGAAAACCACTTCTGAATCTGATTTGATCCCTCAGACGTCACTGTATTAAAAACCGTCATGAATCTGCAATGGATATCTTGACATGGGCTCGAGAATACTTTGGTAAACCTTTGTCAGTCAACATTATTCGCCACTGCATCCACAGATGAAAGTTAAGGCTTTACTATGCAAAGCAGGTGTGGTCTGACAAGTCAACATTTCAAATACTTTTTGGACAAAACAACCGTTGTGTTATCCGGGCCAAAGAGGGAAAGGACATTCCAAGCTATTATCAGATTCAGTCAGTGTACATTGCATGGGTAACTTGCACATCTGTGAGGGAACCATTAATGCAGAAAAATATGTACACATTTTTGGAGCAACATATGCTGCCATGCAGAGCCAGACAATGCCAAACCATATTTTTGCCCAGATTACAAGGGCGTGGTTGCATAAGCAGACAGTCTGGGTGCTAGCATGGCCTGCCTGCAGTCCTGACCTGTCTCTGATTGAGAATGTGTGGTGCATTATGAAGTGCAAAATAGTGGGGGGATGAATGGGGGAAAATTCCGCTTGCTAAACTTAACCAACGGGTGTCTTCAGTGCCCAAACGCTGTGTTATTAAAAGAAAGTGCTATTAAAAGAAAAGGTGATGTTACACAGTGGTAAACAGTCGGCTATCCCAACTTTTTTGGAGTATGTTGCATCAGATTTGAAATGAGTATATATCAGTCATCAGATTTGAAATGAGTATATATTTTCAAAAATGAATAAAATTCACAAAGTTTCAGTATTTTCTGATTACAATAAATATTTTTCAATATTAAAAGTTAAGATTACAAATAAATATTTTTTGATTTCTAAAGACAAGTGATTACAGTGTTTTGAAAAAATGTTAACAATATTTCATGACTCTAAGATATGACATCTCCGTGCTGCGACTGCTTGCTAGTTATCACTAAAACTCGTAACTGCACGTGGAAACTACAACTGCAAAACTGGATAAATTTGTAATTTACAAGTCTAAAAATGTTAAGGAAATTGTGGACAGTCTGCCTGAGTCGCCTGAACCGTGTACCTCTACTAAACACAAGAGCAAGACCCCGTCTGACCAACGTAGGAAACGTTGGAAATATCAAGAAGAATTCATAAATTCATAATTCATAATAATAAATACCGATCATGTCTTGATGTTGAGAATGATCTGCAAGTAGCCCTATCCACCATAAGGTCACAGATTAAGCTTTTGTGCCCCAAGAAACAAGTGCACCCATCCTACTGAAAGGTAAATTCATTTTATATACGTTAATATAGTGGAAGTGGATGCAATATAGTTAAACTGATGTGAAGGACTTAAAACAACTTTTTTTGTTTATTGTTTGTGTATGTTGTGGTAGTGGGGGTCGTGAGTTCTTGTCGATGTTAGTTTAGGAGTTGCTGGCTTAAAAGTTTGAGAACCACTGTCTTATTGTCGTGAAACTGAATTGTTGTGTTCGTGTGTACCCAAGACATGGGTACCAGTCTTGCTCATAGTCTACATGTTTTGGCTTGTATTTCCTGTTTGTTCTTGTGTTCACAGTTTTAGTTGTTGTTTTGCACTTCATACGTTAAAAACCTGCGCTTACATCCATCTCCTCTACATACCTCTGACAATGAGCAACTACATGAAATGTCGCTTATAAACTGTTGTTAAATGAGGAATAAAACATGACAAGGTTCTGTGATGCCATTATCCCCCCAAAAGTTCATTATTTTTTCAATAACAGCAGGCAGGAAAGAGTTTTATTCCTCTTATACCACACTAATGCTAAATCTTTGTATTTATTAGAGAATGAAATCATAATGTTTAGCTATTTCTAGTTAGGTTCTTACAGTCCTTCCGTCATGAGACTCTCTTCAGATGTGTTTAGGTGAGTTTAAAAAAAAAGTTCACAGTTAAATGACTAAAGTTACAGCTGTTTCATTAATCAATGAAACACATTAATCATCACCTTCTGCCCAATCACAATTAAGAATTTAACAGTGCTGTTGTATGTCTAAATTGTAAATTCCTAATGCATTGTTAACTACTATTAAATGATTCATTAATAGTGCATGCATAGATTAATAATGGCATAAATGACCTGATCATTTGTTTGTAATTGTTAATTATGTTATATTATATTATGTTAATTATTAATTGATTAATTAATCTATAAATTGCCTATTAATACAAATTAATATAAAATGTTATCAAATACCTTTTTTTTTTTTTAAAATCCAAAGTGATCTCATCAACAATCAGACATGATTTGTGCCATATAAAGAAAGTCATACAAGCCACATCCTTAAGCTCAACAGGTCACACTTAACTTAATTTTCTCTTAGCTCTGTTGCCCTGGTTTGCACCTACACATCTGAATTACATTTCGATTTCAATTTCCCCTTCCCTTGTACCTGCTGTCAATATGAGATGGGTTGTTATAAATAGCTCTTGAAATGGAAACTGTGACTTTTCCAGCTCTGAATCTGTTTAACATCTCTGTTAATAGAATATATTTGTAGAAATGAAAATGGAACCATAAAAAAACAAAGCCTCTAAGCAAAATTGAATATGCATGGTTGAATAAATAGATCAGTGGTAAGAGGAAAAATAGAGCAAAATCTAATCAGGAACCTTGACCTTTTCAAAGACCCCGTGGAGATGAATGAATGCAGAAATGTTTTCAATGGCATTCCGTGACATTTGTATTTAAGATAAACAAACAGTGGTAAAGGAGACTTGAGATAAGTGATCGGTTTTCCAAAACCTCGCGGGAAGTAAGAAAGAAATAGCATCAAGTAACGCAGCATAAACTATTGCGATAAACCCTAATAAACCTAACAGCATTCAACAGAATTATTTGGATATATTATGAAGGAATGTAATAAAAACTAGGCATATGTCTTATAAAAAAGAAAAACGAGAACATTGTGACTCTGTAGTGAAGGCACAGTCCCTTTGCTACAATAAGAAAACAGGCTTTCACAATGTCAAAGCGGCCGTATTATTAGGGTCAGCTCTTCTGAGGGATGTTGTGTGCTGATATTTAAATAGACAAAATAAAAACTGAATGGCTGTGCAACAAAAAGTAAGCTCATTCTTATTAGTGAGAAAACCTAAGCCAGGTTTATTGTTTACTCTGTCAAATTACTCTGCCTGCATTGAGAAACAGGGTGTAGTAAGTTTGATCTGTGAATTAAGCTGCCCTATATATCTGACCTCAATAGCCTAGGGTATCTCAATTATTGGGTATATATAAAAGGTACTTCAAGTAACTTAAAACATTAATAAAACATATCTGCAGCATTCATAAAATACCACTTTTGTCTGCTCCATCCCACTATAACCAAGTTTTGCCATTCTTTCAATATATAATTATTAATGTGTGTGAATCCATGCAACATCTCATGCTTAAAACATCCTTTTCCATCAATCATTCATTATACGTAGATTAAGAAAAATGTACATTTTATTGTCACACAACCTTCACTCAACCCTGTTCAGAATATATTCAGTCGATGAAATATTTGCAATATTCCACCAAGTCACATGATCAACAGGAAGTTGCATTATATGAATTTCCTAAAGATCATGGGGAAAAAGAAAAGTATGTTCTTTCATTATTTTTTCTTTATTTTCAATGATCTTGATTTGTGAGATCACTTTGAAAGTCCAAAACCCGTTAACCAAATTATGGATTAAAAGTAAATTATTAGCAATAATTTTTAAAAAATACACTTTGTCAGTGGTCATCTCCACTGCTGGTTTCATCTCCAACCAAAATCAAACACACCTGTTTTAGTTGATCAAGAACGTCTTAAGGCAATGATTAGATGGTGAGGTGCACACGATTATGCTCTTCAGAAAGGTAGATCTCCAGGAACAGGGTTAATACCACTGCTTTAAGTATATCATTTGGAAGCCCTTAATGTCTTGAAGCAATTAGCATTGATACTAGTTAAGCACTCTTTTTTGCATTTGTTCTTTTAAGAGCAAAATGCAGTCAGTTAGATTGTGTACTGATAAGGGGTGACACCTTTTTAAAAATGGTCAAATTAATCTTTTCTTATACTCAATATTTATTTTTCCACCCCAATCATGGAATCACTCATATCTTTGGTTGTATTATCAAGCTGACACTCAAAACACCAAGGAAGTCACTGGCCCATATCATATTATCTTTTTTGATTATTATTATTTCTCCAGTGCATGACATTCTGGTGGTTCTGGAGAGCATTAATAGTAATATAATGTGTCAGCCAGATTAGCCATATAGCCATGACTACAAATTTTGAGCACTGAAAAACAAGATATTGCCTATAAATCCTATCAGTTTTTTTCACAAGGCTCACCAAAAACATCTGTCATAGCATGTGAGTGCTATGACATTGTCTTTCCCTGCTAATTCACCTTTTTTATTTGTCCTGTAGACAATTGTAATCACATTTACCAGTAGGAAAGACACAAGTGCCCCCAGATAAGAGCTTACCATATTTCTCTATGTTGTCATTATGTGGTCCTTGCTCTTTGGCCCATGGTCTGTCCATTTATCTGGTACACACAATTTTGTGTCCTGTCGATCTCTTCTTAAAATGAGATATGCCTCTAAAACAAAGTTCATCTGTCTTATAGAGCTACCTAAAAAGATATGTTTTTCAGCAGTGATCAAGGATTATACTTGGTCATGATGGTATTTGGAGATGGATGAGTCACTATAGAATGTAGATCAAATTCAAATAAATCAAATTCAAATCTTATTTACCAACTCTGCTGTAGCACAATGGCTAGCAAAAGGCACATAATCCAGCAATTATCCAGCAATCAGTTGATAAATCATTGATACTTTCAGACACCAAACATTTATAGTATTTCACAAAAATGAGTACACCCCAAACATTTTGTAAATATTTGATTATACCTTTTCATGTGACAACACTGAAGAAATGACACTTTGCTACAATGTAAAGTAGTGAGTGTACAGCTTGTGTAACAGTGTAAATTTGCTGTCCCCTCAAAATAACTCAACACACAGCCATTAATGTCTAAACTTCTGGCAACAAAAGTGAGTACACCCCTAAGTGAAAATGTCCAAATTGGGCCCAATTAGTCATTTTCCCTCTCTGGTGTCATGTGACTTGTTAGTGTTACAAGGTCTCAGGTGTGAATGGGGAGCAGGTGTGTTAAATTTGGTGTCATCGCTCTCACACTCCCTCATACTGGTCATTGGAAGTTCAACATGGCACCTCATGGCAAAGAACTCTCTGAGGATCTGAAAAAAAGAATTGTTGCTCTACATAAAGATGGCCTAGGCTATAAGAAGATTGCCAAGACCCTGACACTGAGCTGCAGCACGGTGACCAAGACCATACAGTGGTTTAACAGGACAGGTTCCACTCAGAGCAGATCTCACCATGGTCAACCAAAGAAGTTGAGTGCACGTGTTCAGCATCATATCCAGAGGTTGTCTTCGGGAAATAGACATATGAGTGCTGCTAGCATTTCTGCAGAGGGTGAAGGGGTAGGGTGTCAGTCTGTCAGTGCTCAGACCAAACACCACACACTGCATCAAATTGGTTTGCATGGCTGTCGTCCCAGAAGGAAGCCTCTTCTAAAGATGATGCACAAGAAACCCCGCAACAGATTGCTGAAGACAAGCAGACTAAGGACATGGATTACTGGAACCATATCCTGTGGTCTGATGAAACCAAGATAAACTTATTTGGTTAAGTTGGTGTCAAGTGTGTGTGGTGGCAACCAGGTGAGGAGTACAAAGACAAGTGTGTCTTGCCTGCAGTCAAGCATGGTGGTGTGAGTGTCATGGTCTGGGGCTGCATGAGTGCTGTCGGCACTGGAGAGCTACAGTTCACTGGGGGAACCATGAATGCCAACATGTACTGTGACATACTGAAGCAGAGCATGATCCCCTTCCTTCGGAGACTGGGCCGCAGGGCAGTATTCCAGCATGATAACGACCACTGCCTTGCTAAAGAAGATGAGGGTGAAGGTGGTGGACTGGCCAAGCATGTCTCCAGACCTAAACCCTATTGAGCATCTGTGGGGCATTGTCAAACGGAAGGTGGAGAAGCACAAGGTCTCTAACATCCACCAGCTCCGTGATGTCATCATGGAGGAGTGGAAGAGGACTCCAGTGGCAACCTGTGAAGCTCTGGTGAACTCCATGCCCAAGAGGGTTAAGGCAGTGCTGGAAAATAATGGTGGCCACACAAAATATTGAGACTTTGGGCCCAATTTGGACATTTTCACTTAGGGGTGTACTCACTTTTGTTGCCAGCAGTTTAGACATTAATGGCTGTGTGTTGATTAATTTTGAGGGGACAGCAAATTTACACTGTTACACAAGCTGTACACGCACTACTTTACATTGTAGCAAAGTGTCATTTCTTCAGTGTTGTCACATGAAAAGATACAATCAAATATTTACAAAAATCTGAGGGGTGTACTCACTTTTGTGAGATACTGTATATAATTATATCACATGATTTCATTGCATAGGCTAAGCTATGTCATTTCTGCCAAAGAAAACACCTTGATTTGATATGATACAGAAGTGTTGGTTCTGACCATGCAATCTGATTGGTTGAAAGACATTCTAGTCATGCTGTTATATCTAACAATGGCACATTTTTACACCAAATCTGAATCATTCTGCTGACCATAGGTTGCTAAGTAACAGCAATGGTCATATTTCTCCAAGCTGTTTCAAAGCTGTTTTTGGCCAAAAAAAAAATCTAAACATCAAGCATTAACACTAACTGCGAGATTCAAGTTATTTTTTTTAGGGAATGTCTTGATCTGCCATTGGCAAACTACTGTTTATCATTTACCACCTTCAGGCACGGCTATGACATAGTGTCAGCTGCAAAGAAAATTACAGTAGTATTGGACTTGTAAGGTGGAGGATCATATGATATAACAATAAATGAGTGTTGTTATCTGCCAATTGAAAGTCTGGGGGCAGTTTTCAAAACATAAAGCATTTGTATCCATCAGCTTTTTTTTAACATTATTCAGCTTCAGTTAGATTCTGCCTCACTTGTAAATGATTCTCTATTACAATATTTATATACATGCACAAATACTCTATATACCAGGAGGTGTAATGCAATGCCACCATCTGTATCTGTTAAATGGTCAAACAATCTACAATGCCCTCCAATAATATTGGCGCCCTTAGTAAATATGAGCAAAGAAGTATGTGGAAAATGTTCTGTTCCTAGTCACCCAGGTGTCCTAAAAGAATGTAAAATATCAATGGGAATATACTTCAAATATACTTTTGTCATATGAATTTATATGGGTGCAAATAATTGTTGCACACCTATATTTAACAAAGATAATTTTTGATAAACCTGTGTTGTGTTTGTAATTGTTTGATATCCATGAGAGGATAGTATTTTTGTGATCTTTTTAACAAAAGATCAAAAGGTTAAATAAAAGATCAAAAAGTTTTACCAAGGGTGCCAATATTAGTGGAGGACACTGTATGTGGAAGTTTTCAAATATAAACCTAAAGTGTGTGTAGACTAAGGTAGAAATGGCAGTACTGTTGGCATGGTGTGTGAATTCTGGCTCTAACACTTCCTCAACCTCATCTACATCACAGGAGTTCATAACTGTTCTCAACAAAAGATCCTGTGTGTTTTGTTTGTGCCTATTTTCTAATGAATTTAGTTGGTTCTATTTCCTAAAATATTATAAAAGTAGTAGTCTAATTTAAACCACCATAACACTGACCAGGCAGTCACTAAGGATGAATGAATTATGGTATAAATGCAACATGCAGCAATGTTACTTAACATGGACCTTGTGTGACCACACACTTATGCCTTATATATATATATATATATATATATATATATATATATATATATATATATATATATATATATATATATATATATACACACATACACACACACACACATACATAAATACATACATAATTGTTTTAGACCTCAAGAGTCCTTAAAAAGACACTAAGTACAAACACCAAATGCAGAGCAGGCTGTAAACATTTTAATAAGCACTCATAAAATGTTTGGAAGATTTTAAGATTTAAGATTTTAAATGATTGCACGTCAGCCTGTCTGCATGCCACACTTACCCATAACACCACCCCCCCGTTTGGTGCAACATTGACAATTCACTAGAGAATTATTAGACACAGAGTGCCTACAGCAGCAATTGTTGGTACTCTCTTGCAGACAGCTACTCATAAAGGCATTATTAAACATGTAAAGAAAAGAGAGGGAGAGGGGGGGGGGGGGCATTAAAATGGGCCTTGTCCAAAAACTTTTTGAGAACCCCTACTATACGCAAAGTGGGATTGATTACTTCTTGATGCAACTGCAGAATGTTAGCTTGACTTTTTAATGCAAAGGTTCCACAATGTGAATTTGAAAGAGAACAGCAATAGCTGAGAAACCAGGGCAATGTGGTTGTCATGAATAAATCAATTATTACCTGAGATGTAAACTCATTGTAGTTGAGCTCCATGTACATCTATAATTGGTGGAAATGTTGCTATGAAATCATTAAAGTTAGTTGCAACCAAAATGATGGCACATTAATCATTAAGCCCCACTAGCAAGTGTTCTAGCAGGGCTTTGGCATTCACAACTGAGAGGAAATTTCAGCTTTGATACATATTTGGGAGCAGACAAGGATGATCTGAGGCTAACCTTTTTGTCTAAGGTTTATTTTGCCCACGTAAAAATGCAATGCAGTAACTTCATTTAAAGTTGCTTATTTCCTAACTGGTTGTACTTACTGTGCAGGGTAAAAACCTTGCTCTGTCTGTTATTTATTATCTTATCTTTATGTCAATCTACTGTTATTAAAAATATATGTAAACACTGGACTGAAAATTGTGCGTGGGAAAAACTGAAGCTGTTGCTGGAAGTGGTGTTATGGAGTCCAGCAGGGGGTGCTCACTCTGTAGTATGTGTGGACCCTAATGCCCCAGTATAGTGACGGGGACTCTATACTGTAAAAACAGCACCATCTTTGGGATGAAAAGTTAAACTGAGGGCTTGAATCTGTGGTCATTAAAAATTCCTTCTTGTAAAGAGTAGGGGTATAAACCTGGTGTCCTATAGAAATTTCCCCATTGGCCCTTATCTGTAATGGCCCCCTAATAATCTCCATCCCTGAATTGGCTACATCACCCTCCTCTCCACCAATAGCTGGTGTGTAGTGGGCGTTCTGGCGCACTATGGCTGTATATATATTAGCTTTGCTGCCTCACAGGTCTAAGGTCCCCAATTTTATTCTGAGATTCTGCTACTACCAGAGACATGCATGTAGGTAGACTGGTCATTCTAAATTGCTCTAGATATGAATGTGTGTGTGTGTGTGTGTGTGTGTGTGTGTGTGTGTGTGTGTGTGTGTGTGTGTGTGTATGTGTAGTCCCTAGATCTACCATGGCCATGATAAAGCAGTTACTGAAGAAGAATGAATGCATATGCTGGTGCACTACATAGATGTACATTATACATTGGCAACATAGAGTATATTCAGTCAAAATGGCACTGGTAAAATTTACACCTTCAACTAATCCTGTTAGCTATTAACATGGTAGAGAAAACTGCCTAGCTCCTGGATTACTGTGTGCTCGAAGGCAACAAATACGCAATCACTGAAAGTGCAAGTAAGCTTTGTGCTTTTGTAACATTTTGCTGACATTTAAGACTTATATTTTCTCTCAAGACAACCTCACAATAGTTTTAAGTCTATTAGCACCCTCCTAACACGCATACACATCCACACTTCCTCCAACTCTATGTAAACCATTTAAAGCTTGAAAAATGAAAAATGTGAAAAGAATAAGCTCATTCCAGCATGGGGGATGTGAGAGGCAAGAATATTGATGGGAACGTTGAGCGCTTTATTTTCTAAGCCCCTGCTATTCCGCAGTCTAATGCTCTCCTGCTGAACTCGAACCAGAACAGTGAGTATTACAGAATTTCGAGCTGCACACTTCATCTTCGGCTCCTGTGGCACCTTTGGGAAAACAAAAAATTTCTCTTTGTGCTGCGTATGCATAAATAGATAAATAAATAAATAAATAAACACCTCATCTCATTGCTCTAAACATATTTGTAATGCATCTTTATAATCTTTCTTAGCACTTTCTTAAATCACTCCAGAGAATTCCACCTCATTCTCACTGTAAAAAGATAAAAAGTGTAAATGTCAAAAATCTTGACACATTTAATATATGAGGTCCTGACACATGCCTTTGTATAAGCTACAATAACTCCCTAGACTGAAATATCAAATGTGAATATGTAAAGCAGTTGGTGAAGAGAGAAAACAATAAACTGATTCCAGATATGAAATCAAAGAGAGGTTTGCTCCCCCACCTTTTAATGAGAGAAGAAGCCTCTTTATGAATCTCCAAGAATTATTTCTCCATGCAATGTTCAGTGAGCAGGTGCAGCTGGTGATTTTCTGATTGCCAACATCATCTTGATGAATTGTAATTGTCTCACAGATTTATTTCTTGGCATGTCATAATGGCTATCTGAGTTTTTAACTCTGAAATTGGGTTTGGACAAGTATGTATGCAGAAGGTGCATTGCTGAAAAAGATCTCTCAGTCTAAGTGCATGCTCCTTGAGAAACAGGGGAGTGTATTACTTTTATATTTAATTTTACTCAACGTACAGGAGCTTTTATCCAATGTTATATACAGGTGAGACAGAATGCAATCCAAGCACATAGCTGTTGAATTTCATAAATGCAACAAAAATGACTTTCTGTCAGTTGACTAGAAGCAAGTGCAGGATATATGTAGGAATAATCAGAAGTAGCAACAACGCAGTTCACCTTTGTGAAAACATGAGTAAAACATGCCAAAGCTTGAATAAGAGAAAAACAGCACTCTGATATAATACAGAACATATACGGATGAAGAATATATACGGCTGTGGCTCAGGTGGAAGAGCGGGTTGTCCACTAATCGTAGGGTTAGCGGTTCAATTCCCCGGCCCACATGACTCCACATGCCGAAGTGTCCTTGGTTAAGACACTGAACTCAAAGTTGCTCCCGTTGGCAAGTTAGCACCTTGCATGGCAGCTCTACTACCACTGGTGTGTGAGTGTGTGTGTTAATGGGTGAATGAGACACAGTGTAAAGTGCTTTATATAAAAGCGCTATATAAGTGTGCCATTTACCATATACAAAATTAGTGAAGAAATGGGACGGATTACAGATTACACCATTACAGGGTGCTCATCAAGCATAGATTTGAACTGTAATTAATAGACCATTATCTGTCACACACAACACCATACATATAACATGAGCCATTGAATGTGAAACCACAGAATTTTAAATAAACTCTTAAAAGTCATTGGTGTGTGGGTCTGAATTTGTAAGCAGCAATGAACAGTAGACTCTAGACTGTTTATGACTGGAGCTAGATAATCAGATGAAAAAAAAAGGATGACTATAAACCCACATTAATTGTGCCAATGAAAAGAAAAAGAAGTGAATTGAATTAAAAACAAAATTCTGAACTAAAATGGGCTGAAGAAGACCATCACTGGTGACCAATGAGTCAGAGCTGGTTAAAGAGCTGCACTTTGGCAATTTGATGGCTGAGTTTACAAGGAGAAAAGCAAGAATAAATGTGAAGTATACATTTATTTTTGCATGGAGTGGGGCAGTCAGGGTTCCATGCATTGGATCATGAGTGATTGGGTTGAGAGGAGGTCCCTGTGTAAGTTCCTAGGGGTGCAGGATTGACTAAACCATCCCTTGTGAAGGCATATGGTATAGAGGACTAGAAGGAGGAGGTTGACTGACAAATGTATAAAGAATGTGACTATATACCAACTGGAGAAACAAATTTAGTAACACTGGCTTTACATTGGCTTTCATCCAACACACTGACTTTCATCAGTTTTAAGTATAAGAAGTTCAGAACCATCGAGACTCTTCCTAGAGTTGGCCCAACAACCCCAGGGAGAGATGGAACACCAGACATAAGGTGTGCAGATGAGAGATCCTCCCAGAAGGACAACCATTTCTGCAGCACTCTACTAATCAGGCCTTTATAATAGTCAGTCAAAGGCATGTGAAGGATTGCTTGGAGTTTGTCAAACGGCACTTATAACATTCTCAGCCCATTCGAAACTTGATTCTATGGGGTGATGAAACCGAAATCAAACTCCTCCAAATGCTCATCTTCAAGCACAGCAATTACCTGAATCAACCAGCCTAGACAATGTAGGAATGCCTTCAGGAAAAGTCTGTGAATGTCCTTGAGTGACCCAGTCAGAGCCTGGACTTGAACCCAAATTAATCTCTGGAAATACTTAAAAATAGCATGTGTCAGCTGTAACCTGATAGAACATGAGAAGTTCTCAGAGAGGAATGTGAGTGGATTTCCCAAATGCAGTAAATTTGTAGACCCATGAAGAATTAGGTCTGCAATCATTTCTAAAAGTGATTTAAAGTACAGAGTACAGGCTCTAAATACCTGTGCAAATGTGTTATTATAATTTTCATTTTTACTAAATTTTTATAACTTTTCTTAAAACTTCTTTATATGGTTCTCTGGTGGACTAGTGGCCAGTGTATGGCGCAGAGAATAGGTCATAGAACCAACCCCAGCCACTGGAGGGTTACATGAGTCAGTGCATTCTCAGTGCCGGTCCCAAAAAAAAAAACTTGGAGTGATGCATTAGGAAGAGCAGCCTGTGTAAAGCTTGTGCCAGAATCAAATCACTGAGCTACCACTGCCCCACTATATGGTTCACCCACTACCACAATAGTTTTTAAATCCTGCACCACTCAAAGAGAGCAGTTTATGACAATGAGTCTTTATTGATCACATATACACTATAGCACAGTGAAATTATTTTCTTCACATACCCCAGCATGTCAGAGGCAGCGGTCAGAGCACAGGGTCAGCCATGATACAGCACCCCTAGAGCAAAGAGGGTTGCTCAAGGAACCAACAGTGGCAGCTTGGCAGTGCTGGGGCTTGAACCCCTGATCTTCCAACCTTTACCCCAGAGCCTTATCCGCCAAGCCACCACTGCCCTCCATGGCAGTTAGTAAGTGTTCCCAGAACTGAATGATTAGCTATAGCCTAAATTGAATGTAAATTTCTGATTGATATTTTAGCATATCTAGCTGTACCACTTCAGGCATGTGCATCTGATCAGTCTGTAACTTAACCCTACTTTGGTGTCAGCTGAGTAGGATTGTCTGGAGATTACAGGGAAAGTGTGTGAACAGGTTCCATCAGATATTGTGCTGAGTGTCCAGAAGCTTATGTTATGTTATTCAATGTATTTCTGTTTGTTCTATGTGCCATTTGTGTGTCTATGTCAGTGGTGGGATGGGTTTCTTTTGTCTCCTCCCCCTTCTCTAGGCCCCGCCTACTGTGTGCGTACATTCCGACTTGCTAATGGATGATCACATCTTGTCCACGCCTGCTTTGGCCTTGTGCGACAGGATTGGTTGCCTGCACATTTCCGGAAGTATACTTAAGCCTCGTCAGTCTCCTTCCCAGGGCAGATCATTGCCATTGCGTTGTGTATAGAGAGAAGTGCTTTTCGCCTGTGTATGACTATTTTGCCTGTGTATGACCCTATGCCTGATTTGACTTTGTTTATGCTCTGCCCCGTTACGATTCATGTGATACCCTTGTGTATATATGTATATATTATTTTGTTAATTAACACACTAATAGTCACCTCGTAAATCGTGCACGGTTAAGAGTGGTCTGTAGGAAGTCAACGCAATTTGTGTTTCTTCTTTTCTCCTGTTTTTGGGTTAGCTAGGGAGTGAGGGAAGATGGTGTATTTTTGTTTTCTTTTCTTGTAGTTTAGTTAATTTTCTTTGGTAAAGTTAGAGGGTATTTTTGTTTATTATTTTGGCCTGGCAGGCTTCTGAAGATTGAAACCACTATATATATAAAAAGGTGCTCCATTTGGAGAATAAAAACAAAGTAAACGTAATCTTGGTCTTGTCAACCCTTGTCTTTTTTTTATTTTATTGTATGTTGTGGCCCGGCCTAGGCCGGATTCGTAACACTTAGCAGATGCGTCCTCATCTTGTAGAGAATGAAACAAGATCAGCCAGCATTTGAGTCAAAAACAATGATGACAATCCAATTGCCAGATCACAGATGTAAGTGGCCTGCACAGACCTACAGTTTTGTATCACAAGAAGTGTCAGTGTTCCTGTTTATACTTTATTATTAGGTCTCTGATTGGTCAGATTGTACTTGTACTAAATTGATTTATTCTGGTTTTGTGTATATCAAATACTAAATTGTTTTAGATCTTCAAACAAAATACAACATAAAACAAAGGCAACCTGAGTAAACACACAATAGAGTTTTAATTTATTATTTTTTTATTGAAGCAAAAAAGATTATCCAACTCCTATCACCAATGTGAAAAACGAATCACCCCCTTACAATTAAAATCTGGTTGTTCCAACTTTAGCAGCAATAACTGCAACCAAATGCGTCCAATAACTGGAGATCAGTCTTTCAATTACTTCTAGGACTAGGACTTACTCCTATGCTTTAGATCATTGTCTTGCTGCATAATCTAGTTGTACTTGAGTTTCAACTTATGGACTGAAGACCTGACATTCTCCTTTATTTTCTGGTAGACAGCAGAATTCATGTTTCCTTCAATTATTGCAAGTTGCCCAGGCCCTGAAGCAGCACAGCACTTCCACGACCATGCTTGACCATAGGTATAATTTTCTTTTTGTGGAATTCTGTGTTTTGCAAGATGGTTTACGGTTTACTCCAGATGTAACGGGACCCCAATATTCCAAACAGTTCCACTTTTGACTCACACGTCCAGAGAACGTTCTCCCAAAAGGTTTGAGGATCATCAAGGTGTGGTTTGGCAAAATTCAAATGAGCCTTAATGTTCTTCTGGGTTATCAGTGGTTTTCACCTCACCACTCTTTCATGGATGCCATTTTTGCCCAGTGTCTTTCTGATAGATGAGTCATGAACAGTGACCTTTATTGATGCAAATGAGGCCTGTATGTCTTTTAATGTTGTCCTTGGCTCTTTTTTGACTTCCTGGATGAGTAGTTGCTGTGCTCTTAGAGGAATTTTGGAAGGTCGGCCACTTTTGAGAAGGTTCACTACTGTGCTGAGTTTTTCCATTTGAAATTAATGGCTCTCACTGTGGTTCTTTGGAGTCCCAGGGCCTTTGAAATAGCTTTGTAACCCTTCCCAGACTGATGTATTTCAATCACCTTCTTCCTCATTTTTTCTGGAATTTCTTTTAATTTTGGCATAGTGTGTTTCTGGGTAAGAGCCTTTAATCAACTTCATGCTGTTGAAAAAGTTCTATTTAAGATTTGATTTGATTGAACAGGGTTTGCAGTAATCAGGCCTGGTTGTGTCTAGTCCAGCTGAACCCCATTATGAATGCAGTTTCATAGATTTTGAGAATTAGTAACTACAGGGGCAAATACATTTTCACACAGGCCCAGTTGGTATTGGATAACTTTTTTGCTTCAATAAATAACTAGCATTTAAAAACTATATTTTGTGTTTACTCAGGTTGCCTTTAATTTATCTTAGATTTTGTTTTAATTTCTGAAACAATTTGGTATGAGATATACACAAAAACAGAAGAAATCAGGATGGGGCAAATACATTTTCAGCACTGTAGTTGGTTCTATTTCCCTAAATATAAACAAACTAGTAGCCATATTTAAATCACCATGACCATGACCAGGCAGTTACTAAGCATGAATTAATGAATTCTGTAAATGCATGGCATATCATGTTTCTTTGTCATGTTCGCTTCATATCTGACCACTTGCTCATGCCTGCATGAAAGAAAAAAACTCACATTTGAGCAAAAAAGGAAAAAAAAAAAAAAAAGAATATTGTGCCTCCAATTTGTATTTGTATTGAAATCCATTTAGAACAAATATGCTCATTCTGAAAACAATACATTCGTATTCAGTCATAACCCTAGTATACAAGCTAAACAATACTACAGCTACAACTTCTTACTTTCTTGGGTAATCTCAAGTGATTGCTACAGGCAAGAAAGGGAATGTGAGAAGCTGGAGGAACTGATAGAATGGCTAAAGAAAATTCAAAGATAAAGTCTTCCAGTTGCATCAAAAGATTTAAGAAAAGATATCAGTCCCAGGACAGAAAAGCACAATCCCAGAAACAGCAGAAATACTGCATGAAACGCTCAATCAAGTAGACGCCCCAGGTATGAAAGATGATACTACCCACCAGGAGGCTGGGACAGGAATCTCTCTCTTATACGATGGATGCGTGGGGAGTTTAAGTTTTAATAGTGATATTGCATTCTTCATTCTGTAGTGTAGTGCCTTGAGAGCTGCAATGCTTTAGACACCAGCGAGTGAAAGGGCAGACATTGGGGGAAAAGACACAGATCTCTAACTGAAACGTATCAGACAATCAACATGGCCCTCCAGCAAGATTAAAAAAGGCATCCTGGGAAAGCCATGTTTTCCCAACACTCTACTGAAATAGTTTTCCCTTTCGTTCATCACAATGTACTTATAGTGAGTGAGACAGATAGCTTTACTGCTGCTCTGCTTTCTCCTCTGTAAGCTTCATATTACTATCATATTCTCCCAGTTTCACCATTCCTCTCAGGGCCATCAATCTGAACTCCACCTCAATATCTCACCAGGTGCTCACAGTGATAGGAATCTAGGAGTTAAAAGTACCAAACAGGCATGCCGGCTAATTAATGCTTAGGGAAACTTGGAGTATTAGTCTTATACCATGCTGCCATATTTTCTCATTAAGTCTGAGGGAAGCTTTAGATTTGCTCTGTAGTGGCAGCCTTATCCACACAGCTGCTGTGTCAGAGGTGAAATAGCACTAAAAGTGAGCCAGTACACTCCTGTCAATCCTCCAGTAAACTACTTCAGTCAAAATCACACGAAAATTGCTTTTGCCCTGAGGTCCAAACTCTGGATTTTACCATTCATAAATAAATGTAATACACCAAATCCAGTTCATGGTTGCTGCTCTACTGATGGCCAACATCTCATATAATTAAATATAATAAAAATCTCATATAATTACATTTATTATACTTCCCCCTTTTCCTTAGGAAATGCAATTATCAGAGTAAATTTAAGGGTTTAAGGGCTGTAAAGAAAATATATACAAATAACACTGAAAAAGTGGGAAAATGGCTAAACCCATGGAAATATTTTTCCACATGGGGAAGAAATTTAATAAAACAATATTTTACAAGACCAGACATTTGCCATATAATTCAAGCTTGATTGCAATTTTATGGCTGGAGAGAGGAGCGTACACACACAGTATACCTCCACCCATCTCTCCGCAACAAGACAGGCAAACATTTTATATACTGGTTGCAGAGACAGTTATACAAGCTTACAACCCCTCAGCAAGCATCCTTCCACATCAAGTTACACATAACAAAGTCAATTCCTACTCAGCACTATTCCATGTGTGATGGCGGGCCTTCAGACCATGTGCACCAACCACTGCACGCTCCTCACATGACTATAGTCCAGGTGCTGTAAGGACACAACCATTTCAGCACCACAAGCAAGCACATTACCAAGGGGTGGGGCGGAGAAATAGAGCATGGCTGGTGGCCAATAATAACTGCGGAGGCTCCTTACCCTCATGGAGAAGATGAGAGAGTATAAAAGGGTGCCATGGCCTCAGCAGGCTGAGCAGTTTCTGTCTACCTAACCACGCTGATCCGTTCCATTCTGTTCTTTATGTTACAGGTTTGGACGACAGAGATGATCACAACACTCACACCCTGCATCACGCTAAGAGCCTTCATACCTGGCATCCATGGGAAAGCCCCGGACCTCTCACCGCCACCGCAACCCACTGCCAGCCCACGCCACTATGCCTGGCCCACAGCACCCACTGCCACATGCCTCCCTAGCGCTCCCAACACAGCCCATGGCCCTTAGCACCTCACACACCTTCTACAACCCCATCCTACTACTTCTCCCTCACCTTAAAAATTAAACACCGTCTTTTTGCATCAGTCGAGTCTCTGCTTGTGTCTGTGTCCTGCCACTGCTGCGTGATGCTACACACGTCAAAGCACACACACACAAAAGTCTACTTATGCACACAAAAACATCCATCCATCCATCCATCCATCTTCTATACCGCTTATCCTTCCTTCAGGGTCACGGGGAAACCTGGAGCCTATCCCAGGGAGCATCGGGCACAAGGCAGAGTACAACCTGGACAGGGTGCCAATCACACAAAAACCTTAATCATACTAATGATTAGTTTAAGTAGTACAAATGATTCATTATTGATTAGTATTTAACTCTCTGGTAGATAAATGCATGTTTTATTTCCACACACACAAGGAGAGATGCTGATTTTAGACTTGCTTATCTCTAGAATGAAAGCAAAGGTCACTCCCTTGTATTGATCAAACAGATTGAGAAAGTGCCACAGTTCAGAAGGAGTTCAAGAATGCAGAGGGCATCGATGGAAAACATCCTAAAATAGAAACGTCTTCAGAAGTGACAAAAACAGCCTGAGAAGAATCTTGAAGATTGACCCAAAAGGTCACAAGCAGCGCTGTTATGATGGCTGTTTACAAAAGGCCTGTGGCTGCTTTTCAGAACATAGAAGAAATATGAATCATTTAAAATTGTGCACATGACATTAGCGAGCATACACATATCTAAGATGAAAAGGACATCAATATTCTAAAAGGCATTTAGATGACTCAACATATATGAATATTCATGAAAGCATCTTGTTCTGTAGAGAGCTAGCTAGATTTGGCTGCATCCCCTGGAGATAGACACACTGTGACTCAAGCTGAATTTGACTGAAATGAGAGGGATTATTGAATCAAGATGAAGTGCCACAGGTTGTCCAAGTGTTCAAAAAACAACAACAAAAAAAAAATGTTTAATGAAAGTGAGACAGGAAAGTGAGGTTGCAAGTGCCAAGGAATTACACAGAACGTTGACATCCATGCTGACATCTACACAATTTTTTTGTGTTTCTCTAACACTTATGACCACAAATTATGCAATCTTATGTAAAGTAGGCTTTACTTTAAAAGTGTGAAATAAGTATTAAAAAAATTATCAACAACTATGTGGTGTGATGCACCCCAATATAAAGTGGAGTTACACCTTTATTCCTCTTATACTACAGCATTATGCCAACAATTTCAGTTTTATTTATTAAACAATTACACATCATACCTTTTATCCATTTATAGTTATAGTATGTTGAATGCTAGCTAATTAGATCTTGTTATAACTTACGTTATAGCAAATATAAACAGTCATTTCTTCACCAGCCTTTCCTTTGTCTCTCTCTCTCTCTCTCTCTCAGAGAATCTATACAGATACACCACAAAACCAAAGGTTGTCTGTCCTGAAGACTTTCCCATATTTGAAAACTAAAAGTTACAGCTTTACCTCTGATTATTTCAAAGCTCTGACACTGGAGACTCCATCCAAAAATATTAAATAAATGTACCATCACAGAAAACTTCACAATATCAAATATTATGCACATTTTAAACTGTTCCTGTGCAATTTGCTACTACAGAAACGATAACGTATTAGAAAAATTAGTCATATAAAAATAAGATTTGCCTTATATCTGGAACTACTGTCAGAGCTGCTGTTAAAGTAAATCAATCAACACATTCTGAATAATAAGCTTAGAGGCTAATTAAATATTACTTAATATGAAATGCATGAATGCTTGATGCATGAGGTATTTGTTTTTACTTTTTTTCTCTCTAGGCTACACCAGTGATCTCAAACCCACATTCTATCCTTTTTAGTGAAGGCAACAATGTACTGTAAAAGCAGAATTACAGGCTAAGCCAAGTGAATGGAATTGGATTTTCCACCTCCTGCATACAATGTATTATTTCTTTAGGTATCATTATCATATGATTCATACCCAATGGAAATTGTACTTGAACTTGACCTACATTTATAGGTTAATGTACCGGGGCCACTGCTATTTTTGCATTCATAGAAATAACACAATGAAGAATTTCTGAGACAAATTGTGACTATTTACTGGCCTCATTATGTATTGTTTAGAAGGTTCATGTAAATTATTTGTTTCAATGAATCTTTGTGCACAAGGTGCACTTGTACACAGTTACTTACCATGTTTTCCCCATACATCGAGCAACCGTCCTATGTGATATGCAAGGTTCATATTTATCCACTAAGGTTGTGACAATTACCAAAATAATTACATTCACAGAGTATATACAGTGTGGGAAATAAGTATTGGACTCTTGAGTTTCCATACTCATTACCAAATTAAGTCTATCCAAATCCATGCAGTTCAATGACAACAAATTCAGTACTACTCCTGTCACTTTTCATCTCTGAATCTCGTTTACACACAGTGAGCCCACAGTCTATTATCTATCTTCAACTGTCCCACAATCAAGTTATTCAAGTGACCCATTTCCTTTAGATGCACACTGTATTATCTTTATAGCCAACCCGGAATTTTTCTTGATGTTGAACCCTATACCTTTATATTGCCAGTCATAACTCCACTAATGCATTTGTTTATTGGCTTATGTACGAATACAATAATGTTAGTAAATGTGGTCATTGTACTGCCCCTGAACTCCGCAAGTAAAAAGTAAATAAAAATAATAAAATAAATAGATAAACAAATAAATGTAATAATAATAATAATAATAATAATAATAATAATTTAAAAAATTATGACGGTGATGATAATAATTTAAAAATATTAATAATAACAACAACAACAACAATAATAATTTTTATTATTATTATTATTATTATTATTATTATTATTATTATTATTATTACTACTATATTTATTTGGTTTTTATTTATATATTATTTGTATGAATTAAATGAAAAGAAAATGAAAACTATTGTGAACAACTTCTGGTTTAGGCCATACTCAAGAAACTCCTTAAGAAAAAAAAATCATAATAATAAAATAAAATGATAACAGAAGAAGAACAACAAAAACAACAGCAACAACAAGCAATCAAAGAAACAATCAAACAAAAACTAAAAACAAAATAAAAAAACACCTTCTGTTTTCGGGCTGAAGATTTGATTCCCGCCTCTGCCCTGTGTGCATGGAGTCTGCATGTTCTCCCCGTGCTTTGGGGGTTTCCTCTGGGTACTCAGGTTTTCTCTCCCAGTCCAAAGACATGTGCTGTAGGCTGATTGACATCACTAAATTGTCCATATTATGTGAATGGATATGTGAATGGGTGTGTGCGTGTGTGTGTGATTGTGCTCTGTGATGGTACCTCTTCCATGCCCACAAGAACTGAATTGAAATAAAATGAAATAAAATGAAATAAAATAGAAGAAGAAGAAGAAGAAGAACCACAAACAGACCAGCAAGCAAAAAAATAATAATAAGTAAACACGTACATAGACAAACACAGACAAGCAAGTACACAAAACTGAATGAGTGTCTTGTTGGTTTTCATTCCTGGGTCATGTAGAGACAATAATTCCCATCAGTGACTTGTTTGTTTGCTCCTGGGGAACGTCTAGTCTCATATCTCACTAACATGAAGTAGGAATTCTACCATTTCTGCTGACTCGAGTGTGCACACTGTTTCAAGCTGATTCATATCATCCAATCCCTGAGGACTGTCAGCATGACGGCGTGTTGTAAAGCATTTAGTAATGGGCTCTGCTAAAGGAATGAGAAATGGAAACAATGGCTTGGTTGATTGACTTGGGAAAGATGGCTTTGGGGGGAATTTCTTTCCAGTGCCACTTGAAATGGAGTCAGAAATATGCTGTGCGCGGCTATTTCAGAGAGCAGAAGCTACCGTTTATTAAGCCATCTGTGGAGGCAGAGGAGTTAATATCCTTCTTCATCATCAACTCAATAGCTGCACATTGAGCTGAAACATTACCGTGTCTATCTGAATTAATGTTATATAGGTATATGAAGGTATTTGTAGGCATAAAAATACTATTTTAGTAGTATATTGTTTTTTTTATGACTTTACCATCATTTTCTTATATTTATTCATATCTGACTTTATAAGATCAATTAATTATTGTCTATTCATTATGCCATCACACTGAGTCACCATGACATGAGAAATAGAACTGACAACAAGAATTTTTGCCAGCTTGATGTTTTATCAACATTAATAATCCCTAGTGGTAATTACTAAACAATTCTGAGTAAGAAGCAATTTAAAAAATGAAATGTAAAAATGTATCTTATTAACATCTTATTTTATCTGCTTGATTCTTCTTCAGTTGTTTCATAAATTCGAATTTTAAGGAATTCTGCCTTGTTATCTTCACTTAACATTATTTCCATGAGATGGCTGATTAATTAAAGACAAAACAACATAAAAGACTAGCTATACAAAGCTGTTTGCCTCTATTTTTAGGAGTAATTAGGCCACATTCTGCACAAATCCCTTGCATGCTATGTACGAAATTGGCGTATAAGCCGAAAAGCACAATTTGAATATGCAGTAACATGCAAAGTGCACTTCTGTTCCTCATGCATATTCATGTGAGGGGGAGCTGCACAAATGTCGGTGCAAAAAAGGGTGGAGAAGTGGAACGATAACCCAGTCAGTGTACCCTTAAAAAAAAAATGGAATGTATGGCTGGTCAAAAAAAAAATTAAAATCTGTAAAATGTTGTGCTCATAATAATTGTGACTACTATTATGAAGTCCTATTGCTTAGGGGCTACGTTCCGGAAGTGATTTGAATTGTGATACGATTGGATACGCATTTGAGCACATGTAATGGAATGATGCAGTTGCATTAAACATAGTTGTGTGTGGCTACCTGGTCTCGTCTTTCTTTCTACTACTTATCTGACTCGACAATCTTACCTTAAGTTCTCAATGAATATAGGCTATACAAATTTGCATGGGTTTAAAATAACATCTTTTAATAATTGCACTGTACTGTACATTAGTTACTACTTTCTGCTTAACTAAGTTCAGTTACTACTTTCTGCTAAACTAAGTTTACTTCGTGTCTATCTGCCTCAAAAGTGAGGCCTTTTACACAGACTTAGAATGTGTATGCAGAGAGACTTGTTCATGTTTCCACCAAACACAAAGGAGAATTAATAAATAAAAAGACAAAATTCAAGAAAACCAAGATGTAGAACCACTCATTCGGATAGCTCGAACACATTTTAAGCCTTGTGCTCCTCGTGGAATAAATTGTGTGCACGTTATGCCTGCTCACCTAGAAAGTAATAAGAATGACTACCTCTGAGAATATCCTATAAAATCTACTGCACAAACAAAATTTTACAAAGGCAAATCTGCACAGCTTTGAGGCTGGTGGAAAGGCTCACACGCTAGTCTCTTGATATAAACATAATGACACAGCTTGATTTCATTCCATTAAATCAAAGTGAATTTACATACTGTATCATGAGTGCAAATGAGCCATCTGAAAGCCATAAAGCTGTGAGGAAGTAACACACTTTTGTGCTTTCAGCTCAGTATGACTGATGCTCTGGCAGTGCAAAGCTCCTACCATACCTCTGAATACAAATAATCGGTTACTTCATATAAGCTTTCAATATTCACCTTATCAGGGGTGGATGAATCATAAGTTTAAAAACTCAGTGCTGCCTAAGCCTATGTTTTGGTTGCCTGGAAACTAACAAGACTAAAAAGTGGTAGCTAAAGTAATCTAATAATGTATGGCATTATGCATTAACACAGAAAAAGGGGGAAAAAAAAAAAACTCCAGTCACTCTAATCATAGCCTGGTCTCACTACTGCACTCAGGCGAATGCTACCGCAGCATAAAAACCAATATGGGGCGTTTCCAGAGGAGCTATTTTTCACAAGTGATTAGTGCTCTGAATGGGACCGCAGTTCAGGCATAATCTCTTTGATCTCCGTTTCATGGACACACACACTCACACCCAGCTATTCCTATGAGGACATGGACTAAACAACATATCATTCATTACAACAGCACGTACATCACAGACACGCACACACACACACACACACACACACACACACACACACACACCAAATCAGGACACTCATATACATAATGTGTATAGCACTTATTACAATGTGCATTCTGTGCTGAGATATTTGTTGTTTTTGTTTCTCCCTGCACTGTATTATCTTTGCACTATTGTGCACTTTAAGTCTTATGTCTTATGTCTTGTGTCTTATGTGCCTCAGGTGTCTTATGTGCCTTGTCTTTGTGATATAATAATTGTACAATTCGTGTACTTGCAATTAAGAATTTCACATAAGAACTTGAACTTGAAACAAACAAATATCTGATTATTACGAGCTAACAAAACCTCCTAAGCAGTCCCTCCAGGATTTCGCGATTTTGCAGTCGCAGAAATTAATGCAATTAGTCCGAATTATTTGGAGGAACTTGCAATTTTTTTCTAAATTACTGCAGATTTTCTGAAGATTTGTCCAAGACATGTCGTGTGACATCATCACAATGTGCATTCAGCCAAAGCCTTCTTCGATTCATGCGTGTTGAACATGAGTACAGCTAAAAGGTCTCATTTACCAACAAAAATCACAGTAAAAGACTGTGCAAAACAATTTCTTGCAACTGCAATTTTTCCAATTCAAGTAGTTTTCTGTAAAAAAAAAAAAAAGCACAAAATGACATGTTGTGCTAGCAGGAAAATTACGGTATATGTCAGATTTGTGCTGCTGTTTTTATTATAATTATTACCACAGGAGCACTGAGTTTCTAGCGGGTTGTGTTCTCTACGAACCCGGATATTTGTGTCACATGGTCATATGATCACGTTCTGTTCACAACATGGTGTCCAAGCGTTTGTAGAGAAACTGGAGTATACAATTTGAAATACAGTAAAATAATAATCACAAAGTATATGAGAAGCATCCAGGAAGTGTTTAATACCTAGGAGACTGATACACGCCCTAAATATGGTAAGTAGCAGCAGTTAGACAACTTTTTTCAATACAAGGCGTAGACACACAACACAACTGCATAGAAAAATCACGGGCATGTATATCCAGACGGGACTAAAATTATCAGATGATCACTGAGTTTGGAAAAAAAAACAGTAGGCAATTCAGCCTGTAATTTTCTCAGAAGAGAACGGAGAAAAGCACCAACATGTCTCATCTGGACAGTAATAAAGTCACAGAGGAGCACCTGTCAAATCGGAAATTACTCCACGACCCCATATAAATTTAATCCTATCCGGATATGGTTAAATTAATCAAAGGTTTAACACAGAACACGAGGACACAATTACACCACTGACAAGATGGAGGCAAAGACAGGACCAAAACCAAAATAAAAGCAAGTCATAACAAGTAACAAACATAAACAAAGTACATGACAGGCCTCAAAACAAAATGACACAAGAGCAGCACGTACCATTCTTGGAAATGCAAGATGAGGAACTTGTGAATTTGTTCTAAAATAGTTTAAAAACACACCAGTCATTCATCCATCCATTTTCTATACAGCTTATTCTTCAGGGTCACGGGGAACCTGGAGCCTATTCCATTGAGCATCGGGCACAAGGCAGGGTACACCCTGGACAAACTTTCACAGGGCACAATCTCACACACATTCACACACTACGGACAATTTGGATTTGCCAATCAGCCTACAACATTTATGTCTTTGGACTGGGAGAGGAAACTGGAGTACAAGGAGGAAAACCCAAAGCACAGGGAGATCGTTCAAACTCCACGCACACAGGACGGAAGCAGGAATCAAACCCCCAACCCTTGAGATGTGAACAAACGTGCTAACCACTAAGCCACTGTTCCCCCCACACTAAACTAGTGTCTAAAGTAGAGTTTCTTCTCCTTTCAATAAAGTGAAACTATGAATAAAATTACTAATAGCGCTGACATTATACGCTTGTCCCTGGTACCCAGACTAGTAGTAGTAGTTGTCCACCTTTGCTTATGGTGTACTGACTGGCATTTCTGACAAGGCATACTGTATAGTACATTATCATGCCATTATAAGCCAATGATGCCACTGGCTATTTAGAGATTTGATGAATGGAATGATGGTGATGGATGTGGTAAAGATGCTGAGGATGTCAATGCAGACTAGAGGGAATTAATATCTTATTTATTGTGAGATTTTAGTAAACACTCTGCTGAAATGAGCTCATTAATGGCTTAGCAGACAAATGGTTTCACTTTCAGACTTAGTTTGGACAGTCTTGCTTTGCTGTTAACAAGGATAAAATATGACCAGAAAGAGCTGGAGCTGAATTATAAATGTCCAACATCAGCTTTGTCTTACTGAATAATGCATTTTGCACAGTATTACACAGTAATATTTATTCAGGTCCAGCTAACAGCTGAGGGAATTACTTAATTGCAATCTCACAGAAGCAGATATATTACAGGAACATTGAAAGAAAAAAAAATTATGAGAATGAATCCACTGAGTTCCACCATCCCTAATAATTATGATACTATTAACACTATAGTTTCACTGGGGGAAAAAAGATAAGAAAGTCTTCTGCCAAAAGATTTATCTGTCTTCCCATGATGAGTTTTTGTGTAGTTAGGCCATCTTTAAAACCTTGTAAGTTTTAAAATTGTACATGTTTAATGAGGTGATAAGATGGGTATTGGTGAAGTTACACTGATTCACTGATTAGCAAACACTTCACATGAGTGAGTGAGCTTAGCCTAAAACCAGTTTCAGCTGAAAATAACAAGGCTGCATCTATATCTGACATGGTACAGGCATCTCAGCCTCAGTGACATCCGTCTGTTTAGCGACTTGTAGAAATGACACATTAAGATATATTTAATACACCAAATTATTCGTGTGTATTCCTAAACATGTGGGAAAATGTGAAATGTGCTTGAAATTGGCAAATGATAGCACAACTATACACTGATGGGCAAACCTATGTTCTCTTACTGGCATAAAGGACTTGTTGTTCCAACACTGCTTTCACTATTCACTTTATTATGTAGTGGTTGTGCTGGGCAGAAAGGGTCAGCGAGTGGTTTCCTGCTATGTTTTGTCCTGCACTGATTACCTGTACTCAACCCTGCCAGATTAGCTGAGTGGATCCTGATGCATTATTCATTCAGCAGTGATGGAAACACACAGTCTGGAATTATAGGGTCCTGAACCCTCTAAAACACTCCACGTAATAAGGATAATAGATTCTTTAGATTGTGGCTATTGCAGTAAACACCAATAGCTCATGACCATAGAACGAATAAAGGTGCATGCAAAGAGAGTGACAATGTGTGTGAGTGAGAGAGTGAGAAAGAGAGAGAGAGCAATACAAGGAATCTGTATTAATGGTAAATGATGACTCATTGGTAACTAGAGTTATGTATATTCTTGTATATAAACAGGCAACAAATGGACTTTAAGCTTTAAGTGTTGTATCATACCAGGTTTTTTTGTTTTTCATTTTAGCTACTATTATAACTTACATTTCCAACTTATCCAGTATGCACCATTACAGACTTACAATTACCATTAAATCTGAGTAATTACTGTACTGTAAAACCATATACAGCCAAACATCAAACATAGCTACCATTTTTTGCTATCTATGTTAATTTTCAATACACATGGAATTAATTAATCACTGCGTGAAATGAGTACACATTTAGATTTTACAAAGTGCTACACAAATGTTGCATATTTACAGTTAAATAGTCAAAGATTGTAGATTGTTTAACACGACTATATTTGTTTAATTTAGGCACATACTATCACGGATCGTGACGGAGCAGAGATAGGACGGATGCAAGTGCAGGATGAACAGTTGTTTATTTGAAAGAGAGACAGGCAGACAAATCCAATACGTGATCCAAAACGTAATCCATAACATGCAAGAGGTCAGGCCATTGGCAAACAGGCATACACGGGGCAAGGCAGGAATCTAGGTCGTGGTCATGGAAAACAGGGTCGGTAAACAAAACGAGAAACGAACTATGACGAGGGACTGGAAGCAGATAATCCAGCGCGAACTAACTCTAAACATGGACCGTGACTATGACTACGATACGAACTAAACTAACTCTAAACATGGACCGTGACTATGACTATGACTATGACTACGATACGAACTAAACTAACTCTATAGTAATCTTCCGCCTTGTGTGCTGGGAGGCGTGCGGTATATATGCGGACATGATCAGCGTCTAAACCGCTAGCAGCTGAGAGCAATACAGACCCACGTGAAATCCCAGCCAATGACAAAACAGGGGGGAGACGACAGAAACATAACCAAAACACAGGTGTCCAGATGTCATTACGGTCAACAACGGAAAAGCAGGTGCTCGCGCATTCGCGCTTAGAGCACGCTGCTTCAAGGGGGAATCATGACACATACACATTATCAGTTGTTATGATAATGATGATGATGATTATTATTATTATTATTATTATTATTATTATTATTATTACTTTAATGGAGATTGTTCAAATGTTATCTGGAGTCCCATAAGGTCCTGTCTTAGGCCTCTTGTTTTTCTCCATGTATATCCAGCCTCTTGCTAATGTAATTCACAAACATAATGTCAGCTTCTGCCATGGTGATTCACAGCTATAATTATCAGTTTAGGTAGATTCAGCAACACAGAGCTATATACAATGGAAGAGTTTGTACAAACATAAAAGCGTTGTCATTCATTCTTCTAAATTCTGACCAAAAAGAAATACCTCTGTGGGGTACTAATGCCAGTTAGAATAAAGTCACTAAATAGAATTATTTTAACAACATATAACCTTTCAAATACTGTCAGTTACAGTATCGTTTTAATGTAAACCAATATCAATGTTTTATAACATACTGTGTCATTTTGCTGTTTGGTTTCAGAAGGCTTCAGCTAGTTCAGAATGCAGCAACATGGAAAATAAAGTCAGTGAATATTCCACCAGTCTCATCTAAGGTATGTTAACTTCCAGTTAGTTTTGGCATTGATTATAAAGTCCTTATGATGTTTAACACTGTAAATGTTTGTAAATGATCATTCTGATCTCCTGAACAAGAATAGTTGTTCTGAAGCAATTCACTCAGCTCAGGCAAGCCTATTGCTAATCTCAAGATCATGTGCAGCACAAACACTGGATATATAGAGCACTTTTAATTTGAAAAATAAATAAATAAATAGATAGATAGATAGATAGATAGATAGATAGATAGATAGATGGATAAATAGATAGATAGATAGATAGATAGATAGATAGATAGATAGATAGATAGATACTTTATTGATCCCCAAGGGGAAATTCAAGGTCCCAGTAGCTCAAGACATCACACATAATACAACATACAATAAAGTATAAGCAGGATGCTAAAAGAATAACTAATAAAAAAACAGTTAAATATACCAAATCAAGGATCCACAGACTCGGAAATAGAGGTAGGGGTTGTACATGTGGGCTAATATAGTCCACAAACAGTGTAAATAGTGTAAACAGTAAAACAGTCACACAGTGACTTAAATAAATAAATAAAAACAAAAGAAAACTAATTATTGTTTATGTGTTTTCTTACTATATTAACTCCCAACAGAGTTATAAGACTGATTCTTAGTCCTTGACCTAGTGATCCAGTATAGGGATATATTTAATGATAGAAACTCCAAAGCACTTCTGTAAGTCGCTCTGGATAAGGGCATCTGCCAAATGCCATACATGTAAATGTAAATATATACACACACAGTAGTTAACACTCTGCTTTGTAACTCTGTAATTGCACAATACGCAGAACTGCTATTACAATTTCCTTGTTACACATACAGTATGTAATTATTTCATTAATGACAAAGTAAATACAGGTAAATAATGGCAGTGCAGGTAGTTAATTGTAATTTTACACATACATGTGAATCACACTATATTGAAATGAGTTTTTTACGAAGTGGTGTAAACCTCATGTCCTAAATATCCTAACATTACAAACCCATGCTAGAATGACATGATATAGGATAGGATTTGGTTCTTTTTTTCTTGTGCTAACCAAACTGAATGTCACATTAAATTGTTGCAACTGAAATTTCTGGTCCTGTCAGCATATTCACTGAAAAAAAGAAAAAAAAATAGCATCCACTGGTCAGGTTAGAACCATATGTTCAGAGTAAGTGGAAGAAATGCAATGGCTTTCTAACAAGGAAGGATGACACGACTGTTAACAAGGTAGGGTTTTTTGCGTCATGTGGCCTTAGGGCATCAGGCAGGCTAAAATGTCACCAGAGAGACAGTCTACCGCCTACATCTCCCTGTTGTCACTATTCCCCAGATAGATATTTTTTACTCTCTCCTGAACTAAAAAAACCCAGCTGAACACAACTTCAAAAAAGCCCTCTGGTAGAGGAATGAAAAATGCTTTCTCTGTTTATGTAGCACTATAAAGCAAGTGAGAAACAAACCCAAAGTTTGCAGCTGCTACAGGAAAAGTGTAACAGTACAGAAGTCAGCACTTGCATTAGAAATCAGGATTAGATCCAGTTCTGCTCAACATCATTAGTCATAACTAATGAGAATTGCCAGATTAGTCTTGGAAAGGATATTTGATCAGAGAGACGATCAAATCTTCCATCTCAACTAATTAGTCATTACATGATAAGAGCACCAGTGACAGCACTAGTTGTTTGGAGAACTATTCAGTATTTTTCCATCTATTTCAAATGTGGGAGTAAATGATATATACATTTGCTCATGTCATTAAAATTGCAGAACAGCTGTTCATATGAAAACAAAAGTATTTCTTTGTGCTTGAAAAAGCAGAACTTTTTACAAGTCCTGATGAAGTTCATTTCACATCATTCGTTTGTACTTCATTCACCTTCTTTTCACACACAAACAGCAGAGTATTTCCCCTGCCACATTATGTCAGTGGTAAAAACCTGACTAATTTAATTACAATTAATTTAACTGAACTTAATTCAATTAGTCTAGTCTTCTCTTACTCACTCTGCCGAAACTTCCTACACAAAATGCATAAAGACAAGCTTTTGTGTGCAAATTAAATTCTTCTATTTTTAGCACATTGGATTTGATCACCATTAAAATGGAATAATCCTGCATGTTATTAGCTGTCCTTAGTTGTGTGCTGGTAAGGTTCAAGTTTGCAAATCACTCAGTAACACAACTGAGCATTCTCTGAAACACAGGGATGATTATTATTCTGTCACGCTTCAGAGAAATGAGGGCCATTGTGTAGTTGGGAAGCGTAAAAACATCAGTTAAAGGTCAGTGGTGTTAATTCCCACTTCATATGGTAGCTTTCCTCATGGGGGAAAAAAGCAGTGTATAATCAGAACACCTGTGAAAGAGAATTAGAATGACTATTCTGTGGATTTGGTTTGGAACTGTGTGAGAAGATAACAGCACTATGAATCATGCATTCGGTTTTTGAACATTATTCAACGATGATGAATTTCACTGATTTGAGATATAGAGGACAAAGAATCAACAGAGAGCCATTTCCTACTGAAAAAAAAACACCTACGTTACGTTCCACAATACCCCTAATGTGGGCATCATTTGCATCTGAAAACATTCAGTGACTCTGTGGGGGTGGGGGGGGGGGGTGGCCGTCATGGAATAAAGGTCTTTTCAGGCATATGGAAAATGCTGAAGCACACAGCTGCTGTGCTGATATTCCTGATGTAGGTGTTGGGGCGGATACTTTCAATACAAGACATACAAACCTAATTCAAAGGAAATAATTAGAGCTTAAATGCAGCAGGCTAAATCACCCAGCAATTGTCTATTTCTCCTAGGCATACTGTCCTGAAACTGTTTTTGTTTAGTTTCTTTGTGCTGCCATCAATCACATTCACTTGAGAAATAATAGAGGTGCTGCTCACTATGTCTGTGTCCTCTCACTTTGTGTGTGTGTGTGGGTGCGTGTGTCTCTCCGTCTCTCTCTCGCTCTCTCTTTCTTTCTCTCTCTCTCTCTCTCTCACACACACACACACACACACACACACACACACACACACACACACACACACAATACTACCCTAAAGTTGACAACAAATGCATGTTGATTTACTATAATCTGAAATGGATACACATACACTGGCTGCTTCCAAAACCCAATCAAACAATACACTGTATTTATAAACACATTCAAATAAACACAATCTTTTTTTGTATCCATAAAAGTTCTGATATGTGACTTTACAGGTTTTTCCCCTTGTTTATTAACCAGCATTTTAACCAAGTTTACTAACCAAGTTGTTTTTCTTCACACAGTTACGACAACAGCACTCTATGTGGACCAAGCTCTAAATCCATTTTTATTGTTTTGACACACTGTTTTCAGAATTCTTTTCTTTTTACTTGTTTTGTACCACCAGCAAAAAAAAATGTTTCTGCAGTCTAAGTTGTGAATGTTTATGTACTTTGTTTCAAAACTCATTTAGATGGCATACTAATACCAAGACTCCCAAGTGGCACAAGAGTAACAGTTTAACTTGTCATCAGGAAACTGAATCCCAATGATTTGCTAGTGCTTTCCGGATGGCATTACGCTTTCTCCCCTGTCAATCAAAATAACTAACTAATCATGGGTGTCTGTGAGCTCATGTATGCATAAGAGGGTAGATAGCGCTTTCTTGTTCTGAGTGTTCAGTTGCCCTGTGATGCAGCATGTGCAGTTGTTTGAAAAGTCTGAGAGGAAGCATATGTTAGTCGTTTGCCTTTCCGATAGTAGTCTGGAAGTGGAAAATGACCAAACTCCGAGGAAAACGTGTTAAAAAAGCAGTTGTTTTGAGTCTGTGTGTTTTTTTCCCAAAATTGCAAAGCGAACTTGTGTATGAGAAAGGCACTATTTAAATTAAGCCTTGTACATTATAATAGTATGAGGTGTATCTTTCTGCCAGCTACATACAATCATGGACTTCCATTGACGAAACAAAACAATTATACAATGATACTGAATGTTGGGGGAGTATTTACGTTTACATTTTTACATTTACGGCATTTGGCAGACGCCCTTATCCAGAGCAATTTGCATTTTATTTCACATATACATCTGAGCAGTTAAGGGTTAAGGGCCTTGTTCAAGGGCCCAACAGTGGCGGCTTGGCATATCTTTATATATATATATATATATATATATATATATATATATATATATATATATATATATGTGTATGTGTGTGTGTGTGTGTGTGTGTGTGTGTGTGTGTGTATGTATAGACAAAGAGAGAGAGAGAGAGCAAGATAGGACATATATAAGATATATAAAACTTATATCTAATAAAATCTATCACATTTTGCTCTGATTGTGGAAAGTGTGAACACAGGGGCTTTGTGTTGAGCCTTTCCTGAGGCCCCCCTTTCCTAATGCTTAGGTCATCAGATTTACTGGTGAGGGACCTTGGACTTTATCTGCTGGGTAAGCCATCTGGTCTTGGCCAGTGGCCTAAATCACTGGATTTGACAGCAGTTTCTGAGGGTCAGATGGTTCAGCCCTGGGTCAGGGATGTATCTAACACTTGCCCTATTGTTGCAAGATAGCTGGGATTTACCTGGCAGAGTTTACCTGGTCCTGTGTTTACCTGGCAACCAAGATGGCGGCGCACACCGTTGCTGCGGCTCACGGCTCTCCTTTCCAGTGCTCTTTTTCATTGTTTTTGTATTATTTCTTTATTATTTGTTTGTGCATTATCGATTCCACGAACATCCGCTATACAAGTCAGAACCTTATGGATATTGGGGATCAACACTGCATACCTATTACGAGAATGTTTCATCACACGCACAACATCCCAGACGACATAGCGAGATTGCCGGGCTCTCCGTGGATTGTTGTCGGGTCCAGAAGGCGGCGCAGACGGCAGAGGGAGAGGAAGCAAAAGCGGGGATGCAGGTCCGGTATTATGCTAAGGCTAAGAAAACAACCACACAAGCCACCTTTACCGAGCCTGTTTCTCTCCAATGCCAGATCCCTAGTGAATAAAATCGACAACTTGGAATTACAACTAGCTGGAAATCGCTATGTTCGCGACTGCTGTGTTTTGATTATTACTGAAACCTGGCTTCATCCGAGGATACCCGATGCTAGCATGCAGCTAGCAGGTCGTACTATGCTTCGCTGGGACAGGACTGAGGACTCCGGTAAGAGCAGAGGGGGGGGGCTCTGTATGTATGTGCATGAGAATTGGTGTAACTACGGAACAATGATAGACAAACATTGTTCCCCTGACCTCGAGTACATGTCCGTAAGATGTCGACCCTTTTTTCTACCGAGAGAGCTTACAGTGGTGATTATCACGGCTGTGTATATTCCACCTGATGCCAATGTGAACACGGCGCTCTCTCTCCTGTTGAACACCATAAACGAGCAGCAGAGGGCTTACCCAGACGGTGTTCACATAATTGCAGGAGACTTTAATAAGGCGAACTTGAAGACTGTACTCCCGAAATTCTATCAACATGTTAAGTGTTTTACTAGAGGGGCGAACACTTTGGATCATGTTTACTCCAACATCAAGCACGCGTATAGAGCCATACCTCTCCCCCACCTCGGCCAATCAGACCATCTCTCCCTCCTGCTCTCCCCTGCCTACACACCCCTCAGACGCAGTGTCACGACCACTATAAAGACTGTTACCACCTGGCCTGATGATGCATTCTGCAAACTACAGGACTGCTTCGAACAGACAGACTGGGATTTGTTTGAACATCAAGAGCTAGAAACATTAACAGGAACGGTACTGGACTACATCAAGTTCTGTATCGGAAATGTGACTGTGGAAAAAAACATCCGGGTTTTCCAAAACCAGAAACCATGGATGACCAAACAGGTCCGCACACTACTCAAAGCCCGCGACGCTGCCTTCAGGTCTGGTAATAGAGCTCTGTACAGAGCTGCCCGTGCCAACCTGAAAGGCGGTATTAAGGAAGCTAAGGCGGCCTATAAGAGGAGCATAGAGTCCCACCTGTCCAGCAAAAATAAACGGGAGGTGTGGCAGGGTATACAGAACATCACGAACTACAGAGGCCGTGAGGCGACAACAGGAGTCCTGAGTGCGATTCTGGCAGAAGAGCTAAATTGCTTCTTCGCTCGCTTTGAAACATCACAACAACAGCACTCATCTGCTCCAGCCCCACCTCCACCCTCATCTGGCCCCCGTACCAGTCCAGCCCTGCCTCCATCCCCTTCTGGTTCCTGCACCACTCTACTTACTGTGAGGGAACACGATGTTAGACGGATGTTTCTGGCAGTGAACCCCAGGAAGGCTGCTGGCCCAGACGGTGTACCTGGTAACGTGCTCAGATCATGTGCCCACCAGCTTGCCCACATCTTTACCAGAATTTTCAATCTCTCCCTGGCCCAAGCAGTCATCCCGTCCTGCCTAAAATCAGCCACAATCATTCCAGTGCCAAAGAAATCGCCCACCACTAGCCTGAATGATTATCGTCCTGTAGCCCTCACTCCAGTTATCATGAAGTGCTTTGAGAGATTGGTTCTTCAGCACATCAAGGACTACCTCCCCCCAGATTTCGATCCTTTTCAATTTGCTTATCGTGCAAACAGATCCACAGAGGATGCTATCGCCGTAGCTGTCCACTACGTGTTGAGACATCTTGAGCAGCAACAGAGCTACGTACGGATGCTTTTTGTGGATTACAGTTCGGCTTTTAATACAATAATTCCGGACATTCTCGTCACCAAATTGGTCACCCTTGGTCTCCCCCGCCTCACGTGTGCCTGGATAAAGGACTTTCTGACCAACCGGTTCCAGACAGTGAGACTCGGGCCCCACCTCTCCTCCACTCGCACGTTGAGCACAGGTTCTCCACAGGGCTGTGTGTTGAGCCCCCTCCTGTACTGTCTCTACACATATGACTGTAGACCAGTCTACAACAATAATATTATCATCAAGTTTGCTGACGACACCACAGTGGTCGGACTTATCTCAAAAGGAGAGGAGGCAGCCTACAGAGAGGAAGTCCTAAACTTGGCAGCCTGGTGTTCAAAGAACAACCTGACTCTAAACACCAAGAAAACCAAGGAACTTATTGTAGACTTCAGAAAACAAAACATGGAGCTGGCCCCCCTCTTCATCAATGGGGAGTGTGTAGAGAAGGTCCACACCGTCCGGTTTCTTGGCGTCCTTATCTCTGCTAACATCTCCTGGACGGACAACATCACAGCGGTCATCAAGAAGGCTCAAACGCGGCTACACTTCCTGAGGGTTCTCAGGAAGTACAATCTGGACTCCAATCTGCTGCTGATCTTCTACCGCTCGTCCGTCGAGAGCTTGCTGACATACTGTATCACGGTGTGGTATGGTAGCTGCACCGCAGCAGACAGGGAGAGGCTTCAGAGGGTAGTAAGAGCAGCACAGAAGATCATTGGCTGCCCTCTCCCCTCCCTGATGGATATTTATACTTCCCGTTGCCTCAGCAGAGGAAAAACTATCATTAAGGACAGTTCTCACCCTGGCTTTGATCTGTTCAATCTGTTGCCCTCAGGGAGACGTTACAGGTGCATCAAAACAAGGACTAGTAGATTTAAGAATAGTTTCTTCCCAAAAGCTATTACCATGATAAACAAACACATGTACTGAGTCCACAGCATATGTATATATTGTCTCAAACTGTGCATTTCATAGTACCTCCGCCATCCACCCTAATATCTATCTATCGTGCATATATCTTGCATATATTGTATATCTTGTTTATTTATTTTGTTTATTTATCTTATTTATTTATCTGTGTATTATCTGTTTACTCTTCTTGTGTATTGAATGTATATGTTTGCACGGAACAAAAAGGAGTGGCTCTTAATTTCATTGTACATGTGTATAGTGACAATAAAAGGCATTCATTCATTCATAAGGCAGATACAGACAGGCAGTAATTAAGTGGCTCCTCAGTGTCTGTTGAGTGACTATTCGTTGTTTCATGGTTCCTATGGATAGCTGAGTGAAGTTAGTTTGTAATGTTTGGTCCAGAGCTTTCTGTTGGGTTTTCTGGCTGAGAGGGTCCATTGTATTGTGGTTCTATTTTGTTGGTCATATATGCTGCTTGTGCGTTGATGTCCTACAGTACATACAGTATATAACCTCTCAAGCTGACTGACTCTATGCTGGATGATTCTCGACTCTCAAATACCTATTATAGGTTTATGCTAAAATTTCTCTGGATCGTAGCTTATAGCATAAAGACTTAATTTTGTTTAAGGCTATGTCATTATTAATGTTGTACTTCCCCACTGAAACCTATGGTCATGAGCTTCTGCTGGTGCTGTGTTTACATTAATAACTAGGGCTGTGTTTCTATAGCACAATGGCAACAAAGTAGGCTTATGTAAATTTAAATCACTTGATAGTTTGTGCAACAGCTCTGGGTGATGTTTTTTTGCTTTTAGTAGTATAGATTGTGTCTGCTCCTGAAGGTCGGTCTATTCTATAATGTGGTTTGGATGATGGCAGGAAAGGTTTCAACTGCTGTAGAGCTTTTCAGATTGAAATGCTTACTCATCCATCAGGATAACACACACGGTGATGGAGTCGAATAGAGCAGTTCACCACAGCTCATCTATCATGAGCTTCAACAAACCTGAGCAGCAATGGGATCAGTTCCCCTGATACTCTTTCCTCTACACATCGAGTAATTGTTGTGTGGGTTTCGTTTTCTGCAGTACAATTAAGTGGGCAGTCAGTGTTCAAATGGACTTAACTGATCATCAGGGACATATAATACACAGAGAAAGATTTGTGTAGTGGTACTGGGCCTGCTAGGTTTGTCTGGGTGTTGCGTATTGAATAGAACAGTGTTAAAGCTAATCTGTTTTTACCACAGTGATTTTGAAATCACAAATTTGATTGAGGGTGATTACTTTTCTATAACAGGTACTTAGACTGTAGTTCTGGCTGCAAGGCAAATCACAGGTTTATATTAATTCACTCATTGTAATGCATTATCATTTCTGTAGTAACAAGTTACACAGGGACTTGCACTGTGCATGCTTCACATAATCTAAGATAAATATTAAATGGATTAAAAACATGCTTCTATTTAACATTAAAAAATATGCAATCATTGATATGGTTTGATGTTTACTGAATACCTCTGAAAGTCACCAGTGTCAGTAAGTTTCACTTCTGAATGCAAGTGATCTCTGATCCCTCAGACATCACTGTCTTAAAAACCATCATGAGTCTGTAATGGATTTCTGCCATGGGCTTGGGAATACTTTGTTAAACCTTCGTCAGTCAACACCATTCACCACTGCATCCACAGATGCAAGTTAAGGCTTTACTATGGAAAGCAGAGGCCATACATCAACACTGTCCAGAAGCACCACCAATTGCTATGGGTTCGGTCTCATCTGAGATGGACAGTAGCACAGTGGAATCGTGTTTTGTGGTCTGACGAGTCAACATTTCAAATAGTTTTTGAACAAAACAGTCATCGTTTTCTCCAGTCCAAAGAGGAAAAGGACCATCCAAGCTGTAATCAACATCAGATTTGAAATGAGTATATATTTTTAGGGCTGCAACTAACAATTCTTTTCATAATCGAGTAGTTGGGCGATTATTTTTCGATTAATCGATTAATCTGAGGGGGGGGGGGGGCAAACTTTCAGGGCCATTTTTTTTTTCGTTTATTTAAAATAAAATCCACAAACTGAGTGTTACAAATGTGAAATTGAGACTAAAACTTTACACAACTGCTTGTCCAATTATATAGGTCCAATTATAAAAGAACCCAATACACACAGACACACACCAGAATATGTATTATTCATTTGTTATATATATATATATATATATATATATATATATATATATATATATATATATATATATATATATATAAAGTTTATATTATATAATAGTATATGCATTACTTTTTATGGATGCACAAAAACCACTGAATTAAACTACTGTACTAAATTAATAATAAAAACTCACTTTCACTGCACCTTGCGGTTTCTGTTACTCACTGTCTTCAGGAATATTGTTTTACTTGTGTTTGTGTTACTTTTGATCATAGTGTTTTAATTAGACATTACAGATCTTGCTCGTGCTTCCACAATGTATCAGCGCGTCAACACCGCGCATGAGGCGCAACGTGGCCTCATTACTAACACATCACTTCCATTATAATAAGCAACAGAAGTTACACTGATACAGCATACAATGACAATTAACTTAAATTAAACTAAACCTTTTAAGGAAGTTGTGACAGCATCACTGCTGTGCTTCCGTACTACACAGACTCCCCTTTATAAAGTTTGATTTACTCCGCGGTGTTTACTATATAATGCCTCCTGCCTTAGAGGACCTGGAGGTCGCACACTTTCTTCGTCAGTCACGTGACAATTACTCCTCCGTCTGATGAGGACTAAGGTCATGTTGGGAATAAAAGGTAACGGTGACATAAACAGTAAACTGATGAAAGTCACTGTCAGTGACAGTGGTATTCTGGCTAGTGGCATCACTTTACGTGCATATGACGTCATGCGCCACTGACTAGGAAGAGGCTTATACTTCTGGTTAGTAAAAAAAAAACACTAGTGTTCCATTTGAGATGATATTACCTTTCTAAAATTCATACACTAGACAGTAGAATACACAGTGCATTACGTTTACAGTACGTCATTTGGGACGCAACTTTAGTATTTACTCTCTGAAACGGAAGAGAAGTAACGTAATGAGTAAATGCAACCCGGTGCCGCACACAGACCAACTAATCAATAATGAGATTCGTTGACAACGATTTTCATAATCGATTATTATCGATTTTATCGATTAGTTGTTGCCGCTCTAGTATATTTTCAAAAATAAATTAAATTCACAAACTAAAACACCCGCTAATGTGTTTTCAATATAGTAATGAATTGTGTAATTTAGTAATGAATAGTGAATTGAATTTTCAAATGACTCTTTTTGTTTGTTTGTTTTTTTTAAATATATTTTCCATACTTTCCCGTTTTCAGAATTTGGGTTGTATTTGTTTGTTTCTAGTTTATTTGGTTCCTTTGCCAAACCTGAATAAACATGCAACAGAGCATATATTACTACAATATATACTGCATATATACTACAATTCCATATACACTGAGTTGTCAGTTTATTAGTTAAGGAAACTTAATAAACTAGAAACTGTTCTTCCAAACTTGATATTTCTGTGATATACATACTGTATATGACAATCTCTTTTTTATCTAGTATGTTCTACATCATTTCTCTATGTTTATGACAAATAACAAAAGCAAGATGAACTCATTCAACTTTATCTACTAGTGTCTTGATAGCACTAAATTCTTGGTGGTCTTATTTGTGTAAATCTATGGTTTTCTTCATATTTTCATGAGATTGATCACTGATTGCTGGACAATTCTAAAACATGGTAATGGTAACCCTTATGAAAAATAATCTGAACACATGAAGTGTCTAAAAATGTGTACATTTCATTTGTGAATAATCTGATTATTCATGTGAAGTTTATATGACTTTGCTGTCTACATCAGTCCATACAGTTTAGAGTTTTTCTTTTTCCCCTGGTGTCTAGGTAGAGCCAAGGTAGCACAGCCATTGGCCATTGGTAGAGCTTCAAAAGTAGTAACAAAGACCATATATGTTCAATTAACCCCGCATAAACAGAAAATGATAAAAGAATCTTCCTGTCATATTTCTCTGGGATCCTTTTTTTCAATTGATACATTTTAGCAAAAAACTTACTGCATCACTCCAATAATAAAGATGATATAAATGATTTCCCTCAGGCCAGGAGCCAGAGGCAATTTTTTTTTAAAGCTGCCTCCTTTTAAAGCAATATTTGCCTTCTAGTAAAATAAACACTGCTCAACAACTTTCCGTTTTTAAAATAAGTGACGTGAAAATGTCAAAACCAGGGGTCCGAAATTGTTACTTACAGATGATTTCAGCAGGTTTTTTTCAGTGCTGTCCATCGCTTTATGTGATGATTTCCATTTGAATTAATGTAATTTCACATCCAGAATTGTGAAGCATAGATTGGAAATGGAAAGTTACCTTTTTCAATAATGGGCAAAAAAACCTTGTTGTAGCCTGCAGGCCCTAACTGCCTACCATAGTCTACAGTACACTGCTCATACTAGCATACCTTCGGCAAACAGCCATGGAATTTCAGATTACATTCCTGGTTCTCATAATAACACTTTATGAATTAAATGGAAAATAAACCAATTTTATTACTGGATATTCTTCTGTACCTTAATTGAAATTAACATTGTTTCATTAACATAAACTACACACAGATTTACAGGAACAAAAATACATTTCGATTTGCCTAACACAATAAAAGATGAGCACAGAGAAGAGTGATTTAACATGAAATGATTAGTTGAAATGATTTAACATGAAATGGTGAGTTAAAACTGAAGCTGAGGAGAGGAATGAAAATATTTTGAATGAGACTCGTCACAAGAAAGATGAGTTACCTGCAGAGATTTGATTAAAATGAATATTTTAGTCAGAGTTATTGTGCTTCCTTTCTATTATGTGCTGATTGATTGACGCACATGTATGGTCTCGTGATCGTTCAGTGAATGGAGACTCACTTGCTGTCAGGACGTGCCTTTATGTAAAATGGAAACATGTCTGGAACACATTAAAGAACATCTGTCGCACCATCTGACAGGAAAAGCCATGTGAATACACTTATGAGTTTGTCTGAAGCGCTTAATATTAAAGCATTCTCATGCAATTTTAATTATCGATTATTTTATCGATTTTATCAATTAGTTGTTGCAGTCCTAGTGCGAACCCACTGCAGGGCAAAATCGCGCATACACACTAAACACCCATTCAAACACTACGGACAATTAGGCCAGTCAGCCTACAATGCATGTCTTTGGACTGGGGGAGGAAACCCAGAGTACCCGGAGGACTGGGAGAACTGCAAACTCCATGCACACAGGGCAAACCTGTGCTAACCACTGAGCCACCGTGCCCCCCATACTATTCTCCAGAAAACACCATGCCAGCACTGTCAGCACGTCATTTATTGTGCAACATGATCTTTGTTTGTCTTGTGAGCGTTATATCAGAGCACTCACAGATGCCTGTATAAAGCATAAAAGTAAGTCAACTGAGTGACATTTTTTTGCATTCCTTGGCATCCCAGTCCTGATGCACACCTCTAGTCTCAACCAGATGCTCTGTAAACCTGTCAGGCAAGCTAGGAAACCCTGAAAGAAACAGTTCACATCCTATTCATATCTGTAGTTGTATCCATTTAGACCACATTATCTATTTAATATAAATAATGTACTTGTATTTGGTTACATCCCTATAGTAAAGCATTATATTCTATATATAAAGTGTAAAGCCTAGGGATGCACCGATTGTTTGGCAACCGAAATTATTAATAAGTGAAAAGGCTGAATAAATTTGACCGAACAATGACGTGTTTGATGACGCGACAAAACAGCCTAGCAACCAGAGTGAGACGCGCGAATGTCACGACCTCATTAAGGGGGCGCGCGCATGCACGAGCTACATGCACGAGCTACATGCACAAACTACGTGCTCTTCGGATGTTTACTGTGGACACGTGCGTTTGTTTTGTTTCTGTTCCGGAGCATGTTTCTGTCACATCGCGAGACATAAGGGAGTAGAGTACGGAAGCAGGAAAAGACGTAATTTAAGGTCAGGCAGACAAATCGTAAAAAAAACTTAGTCAAGACAGGCAAAGGGTTATTGGGCTATCGGCAAAAGGCATAAATGGGGCAAAGCAAGAATCAAAGTCGCGGTCACAGAAAACAGGGTTAAAACACAAAACAATAAACATGAACTAGTACTATGGACTGGGAGCAAAAAAACCAGCGGGGACTAAAAGTAATCTATAGTTTAAACTAACTAAATCTATCAAGGAACATAACATTAACAACGTATCTATCTATACTATATCTACTATAATACTCCGCGAGGTGTACAGGGACGCGAGCGGTATATATCAACAATATAATCAGCCGTATATAACCGAATAGAACCATTTTTTGCACTTTTTATTTCACTTTTTGTTGTAGGCTACAGAGTGTTAAATTCTTTCAGCAGTCAATTATAGGCCTAACATGGGCTATTCAAAGGGTGCTCAAAGATGACCACATAAAAATATTTTTATTTTACTAATTTATTTATTTAAAGTTATATTGTGCCTTGTTGGTAGCCTATGCCTGCTGGAATGAAAAAAAAAATGTTCAGTGTTAAATAAATTTTGAATTTGTACTTTTTTTTATTGATTTTTTTCTTTGACACAAAAGAAAAACGCACATTTTGACTACTTAATTTATGCCATGGTGAAAAATGGCAAAATAAATGGAAAAAACGTGTTCGGTGTTCGGCCTTCGGCCAAGTTTTTCATTATATTCAGCTTCGGCCAAGAATTTTCATTTCGGTGCATCCCTAGTAAGCCTATTATAATCATAATAAAAGTGACCAGTGCAGCACTGAGAAGAAATTGGTTCTTATCCAACATTTGTTAACAGTGAAATTCTAGGTTCACCCTCAAATGTTCCAATTTGTTCCACCGGCTCAGTTTGAGAACATGCAGCCATGAAACAATCTTTGGTTCTTCAGATTTTATGAAATCATTCTTTTAGGCACAATTTAAGATGCAAAAAGTTCAAATTCAAGCAGCATACATGGCCGGCATGTTCAGCATAACAGTTTATAATAGCCATAATAGTTGTTTATTGTTGTTTATTGTGCAAATTCTCCACTTCTCATATATTCAATAAATGATGCTATATCACAGCACTCAGAAGGTCAGAAGGTGTTGATTAATTAAATAACAATGGGCTTTGCAGTTTCTCTAAAACAAGCTGTTTTTTGTTTTGTTTTATTAATTTCACAAAGGAGAAAAAATAGAGGCTGGTGAGTGAACGACTCATATATATGAGTTGATATGATGCAATTGATAACAGGAAGTAACTTGTTTCATGGAGGGCATTAAATTTATTCACTTGGTTGGTATATGTGCCTCATAAATAACTGAAGTTGTATTGAAATGTAGCTTCATAGTAGTTAAATCAAATAGACAAGCAGAAGCACAACCAATTAAATTTCCTACAAGAAACATATACATCAAATCTATCTCCTGAAAGGACAGATGAGAGTTAGACACTTCATAGATGTCTCAAAGCGTCACGTCTGTGATGTTAGTATAGCTATAAAGATAACTGAGGTGTCATCTTTTTACTCTTTCATGAAAAGATCAAGTAATATACTTCATTAAAAAAAAAAACATTTCATGCCATCTCAAGAGTGTTGATGTGAGTCCATAAATCCTCCAGTATTGCTTTATAAAATATGTATTCCATGCTTCTGAATATGTTATGAAAGTACTCTGCACATCACTTCTACATGCCAGAGAACTGCAGCACCACAGTCCACGAGATATGTCAGTTTTCAGAATGTTACTTAGTTAATATTAATAGTTATCCAGAATGTTACTGTTATAGTTACTAATCAACTGTTGATTAAGTCTATTACTCCATATGGATTCTCCCAACCCTGCCTTGGTTGTAACTTCACAGTGAATCCAGCAGCGGTTCAGAATCTGTGGCCTCAGTTCAAGATTTTAACTTCGACCTACCAGATTGATAAGGACAAGGACCTCCTTAGTGAAAGAGCACTCACATGTGGCATGGTCATGTTCCACATGACCGACAATCTGCCCTGAAATTAATCTTGCAGCAGGTTGAACAGTTGTTTCCCAAGGTCTTCGATCATGCCTCCTTAGAGAAACATGCAGGCAAACAACTGCTGTCACTGAGGCAAGGAGCCACAGATTATATCATAAGCTGCTGCTGGATACAGAAAGTGGGAGGAACAAACCCAAGCTAAAAACTGCTTACAGTAGAGCAGACACCTCAAAGAAATGCTGTAAGTAGAGCTTATATCCGTAGATCCGCTCACACTCTGACAATTCATTCAGCTCTCAGTGAGACTTGGTAGACTTCAACGATGCAGACAATGCCTATTTAAAATTTAATTTCCACTTATCAATGCTTTTTTGCGAACAATGAGAGTGATGGCATGGAGTTCAGATAAGGTTATCGGCTGAAAAGAGACAGCATAGGGGTTGCATAGACAAGTCCACATAAAACATTCATTAGCCACCAGGGTAGGGACTAAAATTTAAATAAAATCCTTGCACTGTGGCATAGTGAAATCTGTAGTAATCACTGCAATATGAAAGAGTGCTTTCAGAGCTGCAGATTCTCCACAACAGATAAGCTCAATTATTGTTCCAGTAATAGACAATTAACAGTGTTAGTCTGTGTTGGTTGCCTTGGAATGACTCTAGGACCACATGAAACCTGAGTAACCAAAAGGCCTATCCCTCCACTTAGCTCCACATTCACCTTCTCTGAACATTAAGGAACTGCAGGATCCTCCCCTGTGCTCTATGGACAGTTCAAGACACAGGGTATACACATGGATTAGAAAAAGGCTGAACCTGGGACTAATTGGCCCAGTCCTGCATGGTGTAACAACTTCACAGGCTTCTTGCCATAACCAATTTTCCTGGTGATTTACTCAAGGATTTCAGTCTGTCAATTCCCAATCACCTTGCCACGGAAAGGTAAGCCTAAAACTCTCAAATTGGATGGCACAGCATTAAGTGCTCCCTGTGCTCTAAAGGAACTGTTTACTTGTTCTCTCATTACAAGACATTCTGGTCTACCACTCTCTCTCTCTCTCTCTCTCTCTCTGTAGCCTTTTAAGTAGACTTGACATTGTAGCTGTACTGTCACACACTATGGTAGACCAACCAAACTCCATTTCTACCCTTTACTCATGGAAAGTAGTTCTGACTGAGAGAAATGATAATTTTCATAACTCCTGACCCCAGAGGAGTGGAAATGTTGGTTTAAGGGTGTGCATGTCCAGTCCTCATGCTAACTGACTACTAAACCTAGGGATATGCAAACCCGAATTACTTAAAGCTTCATTGGACCTGCTGGGCCTTTTTTAATTTCACACTCACCAACCAAGCCTGAAAGGGGCGACCTACTTCCAGAGTGTAGGAGCCTACCAGCCTTCCATTTTCCCCTTGGCCAGGTGAGCTTTCAGAAGACAACTGGATACATAGCAACCAGGAAATGTGTGAGGGAGCTCAATTCCAGTTACAACATGCCATGAGATGACAGAGGCTATATTCTGAATGGTGGCACAAACAACACCCTTTTGTACATATAGATAAGATGGTGTCACTGATTTACAAAAAAAGGCAAAACTTCTACAGGCCTCCTTTGTATAGATTATCTCACTCATTCCATGAATCATTATTAAATGTTTCTCTCCCTCCGTAGAGGAACTGAGACCTAGGCCTTAAATGCATGATCCAGTAGATCTTAAAAGCAGCCTGGCCTAACAGATTTCAGTCCTGCTTGTGTCCTGTTGTACCATCGGCTTGATTGTGACCATTTGAATCATACCCATGCTCACTGAAGGATTCCTGCGACAATATACATTTAGGGTGGTCTAAAGACCCAGGAGTAGGACTAGGTGGTTCAACTTCAGGAGCCACCCATCAAAACAGCATCTATCATGCCAGTACCAAAATAGCACAAAGGAGCAAATTTTTAGATTGATATGTTGGTGTACAAAATTACTACTGTTTGCACGCACAGATGGGTATACATTTGTGCATTGTGAGAACTGCCAGGTATATTTTTGTCCATCAATTTCCATTTTCATGTTTTCTGAAGCTCTACTTTTCTTCGTGTGCACTACATTGATTTTGTAATTTCTAATACATTGCCAAATTTTGGTTTTGTTGCATAAAAGCAAATTATGTATTGTTGTATTAGTTGTGGATTATCTAAGACTGATCAATATGGCATTCGGCATAATTATTATTTAATTATTGCATTTATACTAACTTTAAATTTAATGCCTTTAATATTCACAAGTTATTGTTCATCTAACACCATGCACTAATATATATTCGAATATTATCTAATGATTGTATAAGAACCACCAACATGCAAGATTAATTGAATATACTTCATGCAATCTGTGCTAGGTGAAGTCAATATCAGTCTCTCTGATCATTTCTGACTATAGTATTCCTCCTCCTTCTGGTTCCAGAGTAAAACCGTTGCCATGTCTGGGAAAGGAGCATGTAACTAATCCTCTCTCAGGGGTAAGATGTGAAACATGCCAGATGGCAGAGTAGAAATGAGTAAGAAAAGTGTCAAGTGGTGGACAGCCAGGCGTACTAAGAGTTTTAGGCCTCACTGGCTTGCTGTCAGTGTGGCCACATGTGGTTAGGCCTATGCAGCAGCAGGTCACTGGATAATGACTTATAATGATTATAAAATGAACCCACTGCTGTAGAAGAGAATGAAGCAAAATTGGCTTTTAAGTGACTTGTTGTCTTTGATGAAAAGTTTAGATTATTGCCTGACTACTTAAATAGTAATTACAGATTGATTTTTGTTTTCTCTGTTCTCTATGCATATTTGAAGTGTGTGCACAGGTGGCACACAGTATGTGACGCTAGTAGCAGGGGGGGTGAGAGGGAGGGATGCCCAACAAGCTTTATGCTAATACCAGACAATTAGTAGTGGTAGTGGGAGATCATTTGAAGTGGAGGACTTCTCTCCATCAGAATCGCACTTTTTTGATAATAATAATGAGCTGGATGAACAAACAGTCGGCTGAGAGTCTTATCGGTTTGTGTCTCTGGTTGAGAGAGTACATGAAGCTCTTGGAGATTTATATGGACACTGAAGTTTGGCTCATAGTTAGTGGAATGGTGCAAACCATGTGTTGTTTTTAACTCAAGACTGTTTTTGGTATTCATTATATTGTTTATGAGTTACAGTGACAAGTGTCCAAAAATTAATTGTTGATATTGTAATAATAAAAATAGCTTAAGATCTCTTAAATCTTGTCCCGACTTATTATTCATTCATTAGTATTCATAATGCCACGAGTTCAACCCCCAAATTTCACACTGCTCCTACCCCAGAGATATATTTGTGGCTTTTGTATATACAGTCTCTGTATCTGTCCCCCAGGTGAGCCAGAGCTTTTGTATGTAGGCAGCAACAATCTAAAATGTATCAAACAATAAATAAAAAATAAAAAAAACAGCATGAGGATGGGTGAAATTTGTCAACACCAGAGGGTGGTAACAATGCTTTACTGAATCGCATAATGTGATGTATCTCAGTGTTGAACAAGGTGGGCACATTTTAACAGTTTAAATAGATAACTTATAACTTTCAACAAGAATAATGGTATTTTTCTTACCAAACAATTAATTTACATCTCTAAATTAAAATCTGTCCTGGGCATTTGGGCTGTAGCCCCAAAGATTTTTTTCTTTAACTCCAAATTATTCTCCACTTGGAGCTGTTTGTCACTACGTAACTGAACGTCAGAAAAAAAGAAGACGAAAGTGCAGTCATTTTGTATCTTCAGTGAACAGAGTGTTGCATTTTATCTTCAGTGAATGGAGGCAATACCCGTGTCTTATTGGCTGACAGGTCTCAATTCTGTCAAACGCTACCTCACACAGTCAGTTAGTGTGAGGGGGAAAATGAATATATGCCTTTTTTTTCTTTTCTTTTCTTTTCTTTTTTTTTTTTTTTTTTACCAGTAAAAGGGTTGAAAATGAAATACTGACATCCTCTCATGCTGAGCAGGAAAACAAACTAATAGTCCTGCAAACAGTGATAATGCCCAAGGCCAGTTTTATGATAAATCCAACTTTTTGTCTATTTTTCACATTTTTTAAGCAATTAGCCTTCACATGCAAGAAATAAACAGTCTATTTAGAAGTCTGCTAAGAATCTGGGCTTAGCCCTGAGTGACTAACAGTCCAGCTAACACCCCTGCCTTAAGCCAACTACATTTTGCAATGATGCACATGGTAAGACAAATATAAAGCTAAAAAATTTATTTTATGTCATGTTCTTGCCAAGGACACCACATTTCAGTAATTTTTGTAGGCATGTTTGTACCCTTAATGTGCTAGTATGTATTTCAGTTACACTATATCCCCTTCAGATTTTGGATACTATACAACTCATTTATGCCACAGCAACAGTCTGAAGTGTAACGTGATGAAAAATGTGACAGAGAAAGTTTGCACCACCTCATCAAGGTCACAGAATGCTTTTCCTATCCTACACAATTAACTTACTTTCTTAATGAGCCAGCAATTTATAGGAAAGAAATTACAAGCATACAGCATCCTGTTGTGAGTCGACTTAAGTTTAAGGGCAGTTCCTGATGTAGACAACAAGATGGGAACTAACCACAGTCTTAAACAAAATCTGAAGTCACATTTTGACCAGCACTCAACAAAGATATAACTGGTTAGACAGCAGGCAGCAATGTTGATGTAACAAGCCACACATACAGTACAGGAGCTGAAAAATAGCAGCAGCAGAAATGCAGCATGGTTTGTTTACTGACCTCCCTGCCTCCCTGCTGTGAACAAACAATCAGAGAAGTCGCTCTATCTCTTCCTCTGTCTCTCTCACTCTTTCTTCCCTTTTGCTCTTGGAAGAGCGAGCCAAGGTGACTTCTATATTGGCACACTGACAAGGTTATACTCCACTTCATTGGGTCACTCTTTCACCTGCAAGACAGCAAAAAGACACTGAACTACATTTGGGTTGAAGTCTACACAGATGTATTACTTAAATGCACATATAACTATGACCTTCGTGCAACATGCACACAGTGTCAAATGGATTCCTTAACTGGAATTACAGAATTACTAGTTCCCAATTACTAAATAATGCCCAATTACTAAATAATGCTGCAATTTTTTTTTATTACTAATAACACATCTAGTGGTGGTGAATATACTATATGCTTCTCTCTCTCTTGCTTTATAACAGTGTCATCCATATTGATTCTTCAGAAAAGTCATTTTCTACCATTAACCCATCCCCAAGGCCTTGGTATTGGTATTATCTAGCTGGGTGATATATACTGTATATGATCACATTACTGGTATTATTGTGTTCAAGGTAGCCTCACTACTAGTTTGTCATTCTGTACTATATGAACACATCCTACACTGATGTTGCAAAAGAAAAAACACACACACACACACACCCTGTTTTTTGCTTAGGAACAGAGAAAGTATACAAAAATGCCAAAACTATCTAGAAGGAAAGGAACATTTATCCAAATCACTATCATTGAACAGCCTTTTTTCTTTGCTGTCACATGTAATAAGATGTACCACAGAAAAATGAAAAAGACTAATATGATGATATATGAATCAGAAGATGGTAAGCATAAATAAGCATTGAAATAAAAATCTAACAGTAGTCTAGGATATCGGCAACATATTGCTGCATGAATAGTCCTAGTTGAAATGATCACATTAATCACTGTAAATTTGGCGTAATTTAAGAATATGACCAACCTTATCATTCGCTAGCTTATAAAAAAGCACTTGATCCGGCATATCCTAGTTATTTTAAAATGCTTTGTTGTCTTTAAAGGCTGTGAATTATGAATAAGATCAGCACAAGGCAGGTATCTCATTACCCAAATTATGAATACAGTCTATCATATGTCCAGTTAATGTACATGGATAGGAGCCATGAGGGTTCTGCTATAACCCTAAGACCAATCACAGTAACAACACTTGTCCAGGTATGAACTCGTTGTGCTCTAACTTATGTATGTTGACACTTGTGAAATCGAATGTAATCAAAGCTTTTCAAGTATTTAAATTAAAATTAAAGTAGATGGTGGGCCTGATCATTATCTCCACAGGATATTTCCGGCATCATATCAAGTGGCATGAGTTTAGGGGAGGCTAATTGTAGTGCACTATACTAGGGCTGCAACAACTAATCGATAAAATTGATAATAATCAATAATTATAATAACTAACAACAAATTTCACTATCGATTAGTTGGGTCTGTGATGTCACTGTGGATAATCTATGAATAAAACACATCTGAAAAACAGCGGAGGTCACAGAGTGAGCTGCTACGGGAAAAGTGCACAATCCAGGCTGTCCAATACAAAAGAATGTTTTATATTAAGAGCTTCAAACAAACTCATAAGTGTATTAACATGGCTTGTTGTGTCAGATGCTGCAACAGATGCGTGTGCTGTTTAATGTGTTCCTGACATGTTTTCTTCACAATGTATAGCATAGCCCACATAGACACATTTAATACCTTCTTCATAGCCTTCAAGGTGCACAATGTTTGAAGGACAACACTGGGCAGAAGGTGAAATATGTTTTTTTTGTTTGTTTGTTTGTTTGTTTTTAAATACAGAAAACAATAATTGTCTTTTTATTAAACTAATCGATTAATCAAATAAATAATAGAAATTATAATCGATTATCAAAATAATCATTAGTTGAAGCTCTACACTATACTGATTGACCTAGACATTAGCAACTTGTGGCAGCAAGGTAGCATTGCTGCTTCACAGCTTTAGTGTCCCCAGTTCAAATCTAAGCTCAAGTTACTCTCTGTGTGGAATTTCCTTCAGGTTCTTCAGTTTCCTCCAAACTCTCAGAAACATGCTGGTAGTATCCATTGTGTATTCCTGCCTCGTGCCCAGCACTCCTACATAGGTTCTTGATCCATGTGATACTGACCAGGATAAAGTAGTTACTGAAAATGAACAAATGAATGAATTACCAACTCATTGTAGCATTTCCTCAATTATTGGTGAGAACACATTTAAGGCCCCATGTCTGTTTGTTGATAGGGTGTGATATGAGTTGAGTCCATTTCAGGTTTTCCAGATGTCCAGTCCATTTCAGTACTTCAGTCCACCACTTCTTCACTCATCATCATCATCATCGTCAAGTGGCTATTTATGTCATCTGCAAATTTTGCAGTCTGCTAGTTGTTAAAATTCTTATTGAGCTTATTGTTTATGAACCCTGCACTTGTTTTTGTAATTTGATTTTTGCTCTCCCTTAGACTTTCATTGCTAGATTCTTCTAGTTTTGTTGTTTCTGTATATTTGTTTCACTAGTTGTAGAATGTGACTGTCATTTTGTTCAGGGATTGGGTTTGTGTTTTGCATAAAATTACTCTGATAAAAATGGAAATTCTGAGGGTTTTTTTTTTGGTGTATTTCACATTCATGATACAACTAAATGATTAATTTGTGTCTGTGTATCTAATGTGTACTTACTGTTTCATCGGAAGATGAAAAACAACCTTCTGACACCATTTGAGTGTATTTTTATCTTTTTAAAAAGGGGCTCAGCAGTCACATATGAGTATGCTTCCTGCCAAACAATTTCCATTTGACCCATGGACAAGACATATGCGCACATGGGCCTACAGCTGCTTCTAAAATACAATAAAAAACATATAAGGACAAAATGAGAATTAATCACAGTAAGTTTTAATGAAGCTGAATGTTTAAGTAATTATATTATTGGAATACACACTCATGTCCACTTTATTAGGAACTCCAGTACACCTGTACATTCAATTATGTGGCAACAGAGCAATGCAAAAAAACAAGAGCTTCAGTTAATGTTCACATCTACACTGAATGTGCAGGTGTACTGGTGTTCCTAATAAAGTGGATGGTGAGTGTATTATTAAAATATTAAATGTGGATACACATAATACTACTACTACTACCACTACTAATGATGATAATAATAATAATAATAATAATAATAATAATAATAATAATAATAATAATAATAATAATAATAATGATGATGCATATTTCTATTCACAAGCACTATTATGTTATATTAATTTATTCAAAATAGAGGACAAGAAAAATCTTATATACAACCTTGAATCCCAGTTTGAATTGCCTAGGCTCCACATCTGTGGTTTTGAAGGTTCCAAAACGCCACCTTCCACTTAGTTAACCTTATGTCAGATAGTCCAAATCACATTAATTTGTGGCGCTGGCAACACGGCAAAGAAAGAAAGGAAAGCGGAATGTCTTGGCAAAAATGCTGACAGGGCTGTCTCTGAAAATAACTGCCTATATAAATGGCAGGTATATAATATCTAAATAATAGCTATTAAAGAAGGAATAATGGCTGAATTATATTCAGCATCATGGTGAAAATGTACAAAAAATGTGCTTCAATGACAGCAATTTTCTACCACCATTGCATACAACTTTCCTGAGATGTAAGACCTTCAGAATATTGTAAGCTATAAAACACTGGAGATTTTAGAGACAAAAAAAGGGCAATGCACTAAATTTGCATATATGTAAAGCATAATGGATAAGTTGAGCAGCCATCTCAGCAAGAAATTTGATAAGAAGGCATGTCATTTCTAATACTGATTGAATGTGAATGTGACCCTGTACACTACAGAGACTGTCAAGCTTAATTTGAATTAACCCATGACTTTATTTCAGAGTGTTCAAGTTGCCAAGGTTTTGAGCAATCTTTGTACCAACAAATCGAAAAATACGGATCTTAAGGTACTTGACCTGGTGTAATCATAACCTCTGCTTTCTCAAATGCAATGCTGATCTCTGCAATTATCCATTAATATACCAATCTAACAAATGTATTGAAAATAAGCTAAAGGAATAGTTTATTTTACTTGCCTAGGCACCAAGATACCTATATGTTTTTACATTCTTTATAACACAGTGCTATTGAATGCTTAAATCTGATTGTTCAAAAGGTGTCCTCGTTCTAATATGTTATGGTTTCTATACAAACATATGCCTTGCAGAATCTGCAAAATTTTAATAATTAAAAAAAATTATTGGGATTTTAAAAATTGCATAAGGGGATATTCCACAACTGAATAAGCTATTTCACATAACAGATAATTTTTATGTGTGTAAATGTATGACCTCAACTATACATATATACATACATACATATTATATATATATATATATATATATATATATATATATATATATATATATATATATATATATATATATATATATAAACAATATATTATATATCATTAACAACTTTATGGCTTCATCACCAGATGCATTTTACTTATTAATAACTTCAAAAGAGAGAGAAAAAGAGAGTCTAGGGAGGGAGCAACATTAAATGTAACTATAAATAAATAATAATTCAATCCATCCATCCACCCATCTATCCATCCGTTTTCTATACCCCTTATTCTACTGGGTCGAGGGGAGCACAGGGCACTAGGCTGGGCACACCCAGGTCAGGGTGCCAATCCATTGCAGGGCACAATCACATACACATTCACACATCCATTCATATACTATGGACACTTTGGACATTGTGGACATGCCAATCAGCCTACCATACATATCTTTGGACTGGGGGAGGAAACCGGAGTACCTGGAGGAAACCCCCACAGCACGGGGAGAACATGCAAATTCCGCACACACAGGGCCGCAGAGGGAATCGAACCCCCAATATTGAAGGTGCGAGGCAAACGTGCTAACCATTAAGCCACCCTGCACCCATAAATAATAATTCATTATAAATAAATAATTGGATAAAAAGTATAACGTATTGTTCTTTAATGCATTTATAAAAGGACTCATTGGCACATTGCTGTTGTATAAATGGAAAATAACACATTGGGGCATGTTGTTATTATTGCAAAATAATCAAATTCAGGGTGGTAAATAAATCCACCTTGTATTGAGCCACATCACTCTACCCTATTTTTGATTATTTTCCGATAACAACACTTAATGAGCAGTAAGCCAAGAAAAGACATACATTGTATAAAAGATGATGCCATTAGAAGCATTTATTTATTTAATTAGTTATTTGTTGCTTGCTTTGCTCTAATAACCATCCAGACCCACACTGAGCTTTCTCACAGTTATCATAGATTCCCTCTAGAGAGGCAGTAATATTCCAGTTATCCGAACAAATGAGGTCAAACAATTTAACTCAACTCAATTTTTGCTAAAAGGTATATTTGAGTCCTTGTTTTATTGCTTGTGTGATTACTTGGAGCCATTTTGCCTCATTTGTTGTGATCTATGAGTTTGTTTTGCAAAAAAAAATAAAAAATGCTCCATTAGACCATGATACAAATGCCATAAAAAATACAGTAGCACTGTTTCATTTTGGCACAGCTTTTGGCTAGTATAGGTCAGTACTACATTGAGATCCAATCCTCTGTTCATTGCTCTGTACATCTTTGCTGCTAATATACTATGTCAATCACCAACAGCAGATCCAACTAAAGGTCAAACAGGGTCAGAAAACTTATCCACTTGAGCCTAAGACAGTATGTGTTGGTGCAGATCAAATGAAAAGCTCAAACGTACATGACCTCAGCTATATCAATTGGTAGTTGTGTACATTTCATTCTACAAAAGTCCACGTGAACAGAGCCTTGGCAAGAATACCTCAGTGGCACGCAGCATGTGCCCTTTATATGTCTCAGGGCACCCTCTTTTGTCTCCTGCTTAACCATTGATTGTATATATACTGTATGTGGACGTATGGGAAATTTTGACATTTCCACAACATTTTGGTGAAATATATTTATGATTTCATAAAGTATAGGTACATGGCATAGGCAAAGAGCCTAAATTTAGGTAAGCAAAAAACAACAACACAATTTTGGCTATTCAGGTCACATATTTGTAGAAACAAGAATCAAGAATTTCAATAAGTGAACACGGTGCTCCCGGGGAGGATGAAATAAAGGTGATCTTCAATATATCAATACAATATTTCTTACAATCTGTGCACATTGTGATACAACTGCATTCTGCAGCTCTTAGAGCACAAGTCTGGTACTGTGGCATGCAAAGCATAATTAAAGCTTTCATAAGGTCAAGAGAATTTTGGTTGACTAGCATTGTGCCATCTTTACTTTAAGCATGGGTTAGAAATTCACACAAGCCAGCTCATTTGAATGCTTCCAAATGGTAGAATGAGGGACAGGATTGGCATTTGCAGCTTTTCATCTATATACATTGATATGAAATCTAATGGTATCTGTCAGACATGCTAGAATTCCTACTGGTTTTGCTTGCTTGAAACAAACAAACAAAAATACTACAAACATTCAACCACTCATTCTTGATTTATCGCACTAACAAGAATCTCAGACAGATGGATGGACAGACAACCAAAAAACATAATGGCTCTACAAGTCATTGGCGGAAGCATAAAAACTGAGGCAAAGCACTAATAAATATATGCAACACTTGCATTCTGCCTCCTACACCTCCTCATAAATCCAGCAACAACAACAACAAAAAAAATGACATAAACCCTAATTACAATGACCTGCCTTGGCAGAGCTTATGTATGCAAATACTACATATAGAAAGATTTCTGGCAAAGTGAACATGCAAACCAGTGCCAAAGTTATGTGTTTACTGAACACACCCCATGTGCAAAATGTCATTCTAACAGCATATCAGCAACTAAAGCTACTTTATGATCTAATCATTTAGTGGTGGAACACAAGGAAGCTCATTTGCAGGAAGAAACATATGTAAGCTCCTTTAAGACATCGTATGGTCAAGACTGTGATGTACCAAACACCTTCTACCTTTCTGGCAGGTACTCAAGACAAGATGTCTTTATAATCACACAGCCCCCACTCATCATTCACTGAGCAAAGCAGAGCAAAGCTCATTCGAGCAGCAGGCACAGCTTTTTTTTCTCTGAGGACAGATTACGTTGAGCACAGATATGCCTACTTATTCACCCTCATTAGGCCCTGTTTCCCCCACAGGTAAATACTGAAGATGGAAGCTGTAATCCAGACTACTACTTTACATCCTGTCTAACAGATTTTATACCATTTATTCCAAAGAAATTGTAAAGTAGTACTTCTAGGATTTGCCATTTTGTTTGTTTTACAGATTTAGTGGATTGAAGCACTAAACTAAAATGAAGTTAATAATCAGAATAAGATCAGACAATGTAATGTATACCTAAATACAGTGGGGGAAATAAGTATTGTTCATTGTTCATATTGTTCATGTTGCTTATTTCCCCCACTTGTATCTGTTTAATGCAATTTACCATTTTTTTTGGTGCTAGTAGATGAATACATAACCCTAATGTTAGCCATATTTTTAGGCATACTTCAGTCATATTCTCATTTTTAATATTAGATATAGTTGGCAAAAATGACAAAATGTATCATAAACTGGTTTTAATTCCTACTTAAATAGTACACCAGGTCACTTTAAAATTCCATTTAAAATCACAATCGCTAATGGCTTCCCAATGCCTTTCTCCTACCCAGATATTTCTTGGCAAAATGAAGCTTCAGTGCAGCTTCAGCTCTGTCTCTAACATGCAGCAGCTTCTTCATAGAAAAATAGGCAGATTTAATAAAGTTATTCTACTGAGCACAGTTATTGTACTTTGTAATAAAAGAAAATTCATTTTAGTTACTTTAGTTGGGTATAATCAACTTTGCTGGTTCTAGCTAGTTTAATATTAGCCTAGTAAGACATACTTCATGTACATATTTTAACAGACTCAACCAAGAGAGGTTTGTTAGGATCCATGTGCAGAAAGCCTTTATTAACTCCAAATTCCAAAATAGTCCAATATAATAACACAATATATAATAGTGTGTGTGTGTGTGTGTGTGTGTGTGTGTGTGTGTGTGTGTGTGTGTGTGTGTGTGTGTGTGTGTGCGTGTGTGCGTGTGTGTGTGTGTTGCGTGTTGCAAATTCTGCCAGCTATGTCTCTCTCAGAGTGAAAAACACATATATAGACTGGTGGTAATAAGACACAGGTGAGAATCATCACATGTCATGTTACCTGCTGGTACAACCCAACTCCTCTCTGTCCACAACTGGTGCTTGACCATGCCTCCGCTGCCTCAGCAACAGAGCTAAACAAGGCTCAGTTGAGTAGCTAAACATGTGTGCTTTTACACCATCAAACTTAAGTCACTGGTCATGGTCTATTGAATTGTAGCATGACCTCAAAAATCAAAAACTCTACCAAACAAGGACTATAAAATAATGCATTTGTAAACCTGAAGCAATTATGTTAGCAGAGATTAGAAATGGAGACAGGTATGTATAGCAGGGCAGCCCACTCTTGCCATGCATGGTTAAGCATATAGAAAGCAGTGAGCAGTACTTCTTGATTAATTCACTTGTGTAATCACCTTTAAAAGTGATTGTAAGCAATATTGTTCTTCATTCAACCACTTTTTATTTTGTATTTGTTGAGGAAAATGCCATTATAATGTCAATATGTTTTTGTTAAATAATGTGTGCACCTTATTTGGCAAACTGACACTTGCACTTTTGTTCTAAGTTCCTATTAAAACTCTTGTAGCAGGAATACAAAGGTTATATAATTGCAAGACTTTATTTGTCAAATGCCTGGCAAAAGACAATAAAACTTAACTTGAGGTTACCTTTGTTGATATGATGGGAATTGTATGAAATGACATGTTATATGATATATTATGGCAAACATACAGTATACTAGGTTATACAATAAAACAGCAAATACCTCCCATCATTCCATTATGGAAGAGAACAGTAATTAGAATACAGATACAAATAAACAAGTTTATAGTTTTCATTTCCCAAGTAATGACTCATAATACACTGTGTCATTTAGTGAAAGACCTCTTGTTCTATTTAAAACAGGGTCAAGCCTTTTACAGATTCTATGCATGACTTTTAACATTTGCATGAAATGGGACTTTTGATGGAATGTATCTGATATTTTAATGTTCTGCATGTCATATTACAGTATTACCCGATGCTATTACCCTAAGCCATTACAACAGAATAGACTTGACTTGTCTTACTTTAATGGCTTAACACACACCACTGCCGCCAGCTCCCTGTGTAACTCACTTTGTCCTTAATACAGTTTCACTTAAGGTATGTAATGCAAATTATTGGTACTGTATTACTGACTCAGCATGTTCCAATTTAACAATACAAATGATAGATGTCGAATGAAAGACGAAAAACTAGCACATGAGCACTGAATCTCTTAAAATGAATTCAGTGTCATAAGGGAAAAGTAGGTAGAAAGGAAGCAGTACTAAATATCCATATACATTAAAATATTGGTTTTGAGAGGCTTAAAATGACTTCAACATAAAGCTTAATATACAGTCTATGTGGAAGTCAAAACATATTTCACCAAAACAATATTGTAACATTTTTATTTACTTTTTAATCTTGCCCATGTTGTCTGCCGAAAGATGTCTAAAACCTTGGAAGCTAAGAGTGATTTTCTCACACAGTAAATGTGTCACAGATTAATTTTTCACATCACGGTTTCCATGATGTCAAGGGCCATTTGCTTATATTTTGCTTACTGTTTTGGTCCTGTTTCCACCCCCATCCTGTCACTGGTTTGCTACTTGATTGTGTCCACCTTTTCCATGTTACTTCTTGAGAATAGTTTGTCAATGTATGCCATATAGCATTGCAAAGTCTTATCATGCATTTATATTTTTTAATATACTGTATGAGTACATGGACTTACAGTAAATCCATGCAAATAACCAAACAATAAATAAATAAATAAATAAACACCAGTGACTACTTTGAAAGCATTTGTTTGTGAAGAGTCATAGCTAATAAGCATCACAGCTTATGTAATCAGTTTGATTAAACAATATAACTCTCCTGCTCCCTAACTATCCACCCACAGGTACCTGTAAATCACTCCAGTCTTTCAGAGATACATCTGCCCACATGCAACCATTCTAATACCCACAGGTAAATAACGCCTCAGTCTATTTCTAAAGATGATGGGCAACCTTTTTACCAATTATTCTAATGTATGAAAGACAAAAAGTATGAGAGATTTGCAGATCAGTACAAGAGGTTTCTACCATCCCTGCATATGAGCCACAAGTCATGTGCCTTGTGCTAATTAATCTGATTTTGAGCTTTGCTTCGCTGATGGCCTTGCTGCGAGACCTCTCTTCTAATAGACTTCAGAGCAAGGATCTGTTTCTAGCCAACTTTGCCATGTCTGACAACTCCATAATAAGTCACATTCTCCATATCTTCATGCCAACTTACTGGCCCGCTCCACTTGTACTCATCAACAGAGGACTCTGGTGCGGAAATTCGAGGCTAACCAGGTCATTAGCAAGCCAATGAATGTGGCATCCTAGTGGCAGGGAACCTCTAATCCATGCTTTAAATCCCTCGGCTTGTCCCCTCCCCCAATTCAAGGCCTTCTTCCAAGCTCTGCCATTATTATTAGACAACTCTACTCACTATATACTCGCTCTATAGCATGAAGAGGTGTAACAACAGGACTAGCTTTTTATGACTCAAAAACAGAATGTCTTACATTTATACAAAATTTGAGTATCAATGCTAGAATTAAATAAAGGGTAAATGCACACAATTTTGCTGAAGTTGATAGTGGAAAAATAAATCAAATAGAAATAGCACATTTACTCACGCTGCTAAACCAACTGTGTGTATCCTGTGCTTTTACACCATCTGAATATGGATGAGTTTACTGTGCTGTGGCCTTTTCCTCCAGGAAAACATCTCTTGAACTTTCCCTACATATTATACACTTAAGCTCTGCTGAGAATAAGTTTAACCTAAATGCATGCTACAGTGCCTCAGGGCTCTCCTCACAACATTGCAGAGTTAAATCCACAATTTAAACAAACAGCAAGGCTGCATTCATTATACGGAGGAGAAAAAACAAGAACTACCATTTGTTAAAAAGAAGAATAGCAGCCATGTAGAAATTATTCCATTTACAGTACATGTGTCATCTACCATTCCATTGCCCTGCTTATAAATGCCATGGCAGGCAAGTAATACACATGTTTATCTTCAGCTTTAATGTGAATTGCCCTTCTTGGAACTAAGACACTGCAATTTATCTGAAACTTCAGTGGAACCACAAAGTGTAAAAATACATTATACCACAGCATTGTTGAATTCTCAAATCTGAGAAATCTGGAAGTACTTATTAATTTTCTATAACAGGAGCTCAGACAGTATTTCCAGCTATAATTCAAATCATAGCTTTATAGGAATGCATTCAATTTAATATTGTTTCTATAGTAACAGCTGATTAATTTCTATGACAGGAGCCTCCAGTGTCAGGCCTAGAACCGCATCACCTCCATAACTGTAACAAAAAAAGAGATTAACATAATGGTCTATTACTGAATTCTATTCAATTTTATTTGTATGGCACTTATAACAATCAACTTCATCCGGATGAAGATTTAGATTTCTAACGAGCAAGCAAACAATGGCAAAGAAAAAAAAAATCTCTGTCATGAAAGCTTGAGGAACCAGGTTAAAAAGGAAACCCATAAACCCTTACTCTACAGCTAAAGTCAAATAGTATTAAGAGTATTGAAAGAATGTTCAGTATGAGCATAATGTGAATAAGAATCCTGTGATGAGTGCAGGACAGTATTTGTGATTACAGCAGCAGTTTTTAGGAACATGTCTCCAGTAAGCAGGTGTACTGAAGCAAATGTGTTTTGGGGAAGTGCAAATCCATGTTGGATCATCCCTAACCCTAACCTTAGGCAGGTTTGGAGGGTGAGACGAGCAACAACAATAGAAGTGTGTCAGAATCTGGCATTAACATCACATCCGGCAGCAGGAGCGAACAAACAGCTCAACAGAGGGAAATAATTGTTCTTTAAAACACACATACAGAGATGAAGCTGCAGAGATGAAGTGCACATACAGAGATGAAGTTGCAGTTCAGGCAACTAGGAGCAAGCATGTAGAATCCCATTAACTGTGGATGGGAATAATACTCATTTCATATTTTTTAATATTTTAGGATGTTGTCACGCTTAAATCGTACTCAGCGTACAACCAGAGCGGAATGAATACTCAGTTCTACATGCAAACATGAACAGTGTCCTCTTTGTGCAGGGGCTTTATTAATCTATAATTTATTCAAACTCAATGATGCATGTGCTTATAATAGGGAAGCTTTTAAATGCTGCCAATTGACTGCAGATTTTAAAATATTTGCAAAGAGCAGAAAACAATACAAATTAGTCCATATGGTTTTGAATTCCAGAGAGATTTTCCAGCTAAACTATTCACTCTTAGAAGTGGGATTGTTTTATTGATACCATTAAAATGGCTGCTTTATGTGTGTAATGAGTCCCATGATGATAACTGATAAAACTGAAAGCATTAAGATATAATACCTTCACACAAATCTTCAACACGTATGTAATGAAGTATATTAAGACTGTAATGTAGAAATTACAGATTCCTCAACTTGAATCAAATAATGTGTCTTGGTAAGCTAGGCTCTTCAAAATAATTCTACTAGATCTTTGTTTTTTTTTACATGTGGAAGTGGTGAAGCGTTAATTAACTTTTAAAGCAAAGCTTTAAAGATACAGGCTAATGAGTAGCTTAAATCTCATTCTGTCCATGTATAGTGTTACAGTATGCAATAGGGTATACAATGTAGTCCTTAAGGTCCAATTATGAATTTTTACCTTTATTTCATAGAGTGCAGAGAGAATGGATGTAACCGAATACAAATACATTTAGATCCAGATACAATACAAATACATCCAGAATGAACAGATGTGTTCATATCAAATCCAAATAAAGGCATGAAATGAGGTTATTTGTTTCTTTTTTTTAATGAATGTTTCTAGTACTGGTTGAAACTCAGTGCAGTGTTCATCAGGACTGGAATCCTGTGGGATGCAGCAATTTCATTAATTTCATGCTGGCACTTAAGATCTGAAGCTTGTGGGACAAAGAAAGACTACATGAATATGCAACGGTGAGAGATGCACTTACAAAATCCTTAGTAAATGTCTGGACTGGGTTGAGGAGGTTTTAATTAGGCTACTAGACTTCGGACTACAGTTTCCAGTAGCCACTGCACCACACAGCATCATCGTCACATGAACACCTGCACCTGATTCTCATTCACTTAACAAGTGTGTGTATATAGACACAGTTTGCACTGCACTGCTAGTCTTGCATTTGTCTTTCGTTGCTGTCTTTGTTTTCACGGTCTTTGTTAATGTTTTATTTTTGCCTTAGTGTTTTGCTTCCTGTTCATAGTTCTTGTTTTGTATTTTGTTTTGGTAGTCATTAAAACTGAAAATCTGCACTTGCATCCGTCTCCACCTCCAAACCCTGACAAATGCTATGATGTACAAAGCAGTAACAGTGCAATGGCAATATTATTTCAGGAACACATGTCCCAGAGCACAGCAGGCTGCTGTATTATTTATTGCTGTTAACATTGCAGGTAGCAATGATGCAGCTTACCAGACTGCAGTTATCTCCGGGAAATTTCCTGATCCGTTGACAAATACCTGGATACAAGCAGAGTCTAAAATGCACTCCTTTTCACATTTCCTATTGATTGTTCACTCTGTTGAACCATTCCACAGCTCTGTCCACTAACTGCTTTGCTTGTAAGAATGTGTAAGCAGGTAACCTAACCAGACAGTAGTGAAGAAATGTTGAAATGAGAGTTAAATTATGCCATGAACGAGTACCTAAGTAAATCTGGTTAGGTTTACACTGTACCTACAGGACCTATACACTTGTTTTTTTATTTATTTATTTATTTATTTGTCCTTAATAAAGGAAAACCTTTAATGATTCTATGTAGAAGAACTGTTTAGGAAACTAAGAACATATTCAAATCATAATCAAATGTACCACACTCAGAATAGAGTAAGACAAGTACAGTACATAATTTTACATAACATCTTCAAATCATAATCAAATGTACCACACTCAGAATAGAGTAAAACAAGTACAGTACATAATTTTAAAAAGCAGCTAAAGACATACATTTATCTTTTTTTAAATGTCAATATTTCCATGGCTCTGTCAGGTTTTTATATTATATATTTTAAAAAATATATATTTTGTTTTTATTTACTCTTATTCCTGTTTTCTTACATAGTTATTAGTAGTAGTAGTAGTAGTAGTATTAGAAGTATTTATCATATGTCCATAATTGAGTCTTAAGATCAATTTTATTATTTATATAATATGTTTTTATTCTGTCTTAGTTACATATATAAAAGAACATAAAAGTAGTAAAATATTATTGTTATTATTATTATTATTAGTAGTAGTAGTAGTAATAGTAGTGCTATGCCACTAATTTATTCTTATTGTCTATTTAACTTAGAATTTTTTTTTATTTAGAATGTATTGTTTTAAATATGCACAAAAAGACAAAAGGTGTGAAATAGTAATAATCATCATCATCATCATCATCACAATTATTAATATTATTATTATTATTGACAAGACGTGAGCTAGTCTTCTAAATGTTTAATAATTCATGTAGTATAGCATTATCATGTTTGAATGAAAAATAAATTCCATCATTTAATGCTTCTAATTGCTGCTTATGAGTAATTTGCACATCAGACAATCACTGTCAACAGTCATATGTGTATAAACATTCAGGCCTTTAATAAAAAGAAGACTAGTTCCCTGTTCGATTGTTTAAACAATTAATAGCTCTGAATGTTTGGAATGTCTATGAGAGAAAAGCAAGCCATTTGGAAGCTAAGAAAAGACGGGAAATCCAGAGCCATTGCACACCCATTGTTTATGGCCAATACAACAATTTGGAATGTCCTAAAAAGAAAGAAACCACTGGTGTACTAACAACTACATATCAAACAAGCCAGCCAAGGGAAACAACAGCAGTTGATGACTGAAATACTGTGAGGTCTGTGAAGAAAAACCCAAAAACAACAGTTGCATCACCAACAACTTTCACAGGGCAAGGGTGAAGGTGAATAATCCACCATTTGAAGAAGACTTCAAGAGCAGAAATATTGCGGCTATACCACAAGGTGCAAACCACTCATCAGCAGTAAGAATCGGAAAGCCAGATTGGAATTCATAAAGAAATACAGAGATAAGCAACAAAAGTTCTGGAACCAAGACTAATCTATAAAAAGGCCAAAGTGGGACAAAAGAAAGGATCTACTCATGATCCAAAACATACAAGCTCATCGGTCAAGCATGGTGGAGGTAGTGTCATGACTTGGGCTTGCATGGCTGCTTTTGGTACAGGCTCACTAATCTTTATTGATGCTGTAACTCATGATGGTAGCAGCAGAATGAATTCGGAAGTCTACGAAGACAATCTGTCTTGAAATTTACAGAGAAATGCATCCGATGTAATTGGAAGGAACTTCATCATGCACAAGAAAATGACCCAAAACACACTGCCAACTGAAGGGAGAAACCCCCACAAAACAAATAACACCTTAAAGAAGCTGTGATGCAAGCCTAAAAAAGCATTACTAAAGAAGAATGTCACTGGATCGCAGGCTTGATGCAGTTATTGCAAGCAAGGGATATGCAACCAAATATTAAGTGTCTTTATTTTTATTATTTGAATCTACTTTCAGACTATATGTTCCTATACATTTGCTCACCTAAAAGTGAATAGTCTGCCACCAAACATGCCATGTTCTTGTAGTTGTTTAAAACATCTAGTTATAAATAGCAGGAAATGAAACTGAAATTCTGATCTATCATCTCATATTCATCTTTTGTTCTCAAACCCAAATGTCTTCAGTGTATAGCGATAGCTCTGTTTTTAATCTTCGCTTTGCAATGAATTGCTCAGTGGACACCTTTCTTGAGACATAGGTATAGGTTAAGGGCCGCTTTGGAAAACACCAGCTGTGAGTAATATTTCAAATTGGACATGGCAGGTAAGAAATGGAGCTTAAAAATAAATATTCCATCCTTGTAGGCAATGAAAACAGTGATATCTGACTGTAAGGAACATGAGCTGATATTGTCTTTTTTTTTTCCTTAGCTGTGAGTGAATAGTGTACAGGTGGTGTGCACCAATTATCACAAGTTTTTCTACAAGGTAATTTAGCACAAAGTAATTATGCTACCACCATTTGCTCATAACAGTTGTTTTCTACTATTTATGTTATTTTTTTACCAGGCATGTTAAAATGTTATATAAAACTACATGTTTCTAGAACGAGCGGCTGTTTCTGAGTTGTCATGAAGCTGCACGGTAGTCACCATATGTGCAGGAAGTCTTCTGGCAGTTCTCTTACTCTCTACCCACATTCACAATCCCCTTGCTGAATGTTTAAGACACTGACAGTACCTACGCATTTCATAAACATCAGAAAAAAATATGTGCTGAAAGAATAACACATGGACAGAAAGGGCATAAAAACACTGTATCTTTAGCTACAGCTCCTTTATTTCAGTATTAAAGAAATAAAACACAACAGTTACAGCAAAAGAATCAGCCAAATTAATTTTACCACCCTGAAGCTGAATGTTTTCCTATAATGACGTTTTGTGAAGTGTTTTATTCTTCTTATACCACAGTAAGTTGCTAGCAATTACCTATATTATTAATTAAAGAACATGTTATACATTTTATCCATTTATAGTTCAATTTAATTTTATGATACATCAGTATAACTTATGAACTAACACCTACTGTATAAGCAGTTGATCCTTTACTAATCTCATTTCTCTCGCTTTAAGAAAAAAAAAGCAGCTTAATAAGAAGCCACTAAGCTGTCTGTCTTGAAGACTTTCCTATGTTGGAAAACGTACAACTTTACCTTTGACTGTTACAAAGAGCTGACACTGGAGACTCCTTCCCTACAGGAGGTTCACCATATCTACAGTTACACACTTTAATCCATAAGTTGTTACTATGGAAACAATAATGTATTAGAACAAGGACATTAAAGTCCCCATGAAATAAAATAGAAGTGTTGTGGCTTTTAGTATGAATATGTTAGCCTTAAGGTTATCTCTAAGATAATGTATGCCAAAACAATGACAAATGTCTCTCTCTACCACCAATATGGCTCAAAATTTTTGATGACGTCAATCTGCACTTCAGCTCCTCATCAGATTTTCTGTCCAATCAAATGCTTTCTAGAAGTGCCCTGTGTCCAATATTATAAAAATCAACTTGCAGAAACCGTTGAGTGAGAAAAATCATATGGATTGTAAATGTGTCTTTGGCTGTTTAAACATTTCTTTTCGGTTTTCCAACTGTAAGTTAATTAAGAAGGAAATACGTTGAATTCATTCACTTTGGAGAAGGAGGTATTTGTGCTTGTGTCCATTGTACTGTCAAGTATGCCTTAGCTCAGGCTGTGAGGTAAGCTAATTGCTATTGGCTATTTAAAGGGGGAGGGGGGGGGGGTACACAATATGTTCTGCCCTGACTTCCTGTTTCAGTGGAAATTATATCAACACATCGAATAATGCTGTATATTTCAAAGGCACTTCACAGGGACTTTAATATATACCTTGCAGCCTGAAATGCTGACTGAGCTGCTAAAGAAAATTAAACAATACCTTCTGACCAATCAGAATTGATCATTCAACAGTGCAAGGGTATAAAGAAGGATATTATACAGTACTGTGCAAAAGTCTTACACATACAAACAAATGCTGTATGGCAAAGATGCCCTCAAAAATAATGAAATTAAATCTTTCTATCTTTTTTAAAAAATTACTGTAAAGAGTAATAAATGAAACAAAGTCAATATTTGGAATGATGACCCTTTGCTAAAAAAAATAGTAGTCTCAGGTACTGGTAAGTTTTACTGAGCCTCTTGCAGAACCAGCCACAGTTCTTGTGGAGATTTTGACTGTCACAGGCGCTTCGTATTTTGCAGCAAAATCCAGCAGCCTTCATTATGTTTGTAATTTTTTTGTCTGAAAAGTGATCTCTTACATAATATGCTGCTTTCTTTACTGACATACAAACATTTTTCTGTAACATTTAATTTTGCGCTGGAAAACTAGTGTTAGGAAATCGAAAATGTTCTTACGCTGGCTCGAAAACGTAGAGGTCATAACATAGTTTGTACCTGAGACTTTTGTACAGTACTATATATATATATATATATATATATATATATATATATATATATATATATATATATAGTCTCACAAAAGTGAGTACACCCTCACATTTTTATAAATATTTGACTATATCTTTTAATGAGACAACACTGAAGAAATGGCACTTTGCTACAATGTAAAAAATAACTCAACACAGCCATTACTGTCTAAACCACTGACAACAAAAGTGAGTACACCCCTAAGTGAAAGTGTCCAAATTGGACCCAAAGTGTCAATATTTTGTGTGGCCACCATTATTTTCCAACACTGCCATAACCCTCTTGGGCATGGAGTTCACCAGAGCTTCACAGGTTGCCACTGGAGTCCTCTTCCACTCCTCCATGACAACATCACGGAGCTGGTGGATGTTAGAGACCTTGTGCTCCTCCACCTTCCGGTTGAGGATGCCCTACAGATGTTCAATAACCGCCACACACTCTTGACACCACCTGAACCAAATACGTTTATCTTGGTCTCATCAGACCACAGGACATGGTTCCAGTAATCCATGTCCTTAGTCTGCTTGTCTTCAGCAAACTGTTTGCGGGATTTCTTGTGCATCATCTTTAGAAGAGGCTTCCTTCTGGGATAACAGCCATGCAGACCATTCTGATGCAGTGTGCGGCGTTTGGTCTGAGCACTGACAGGCTGACCCCCCACCCCTTCAACCTCTGCAGCAATGCTGGCAGCACTCATACCTCTATTTCCCAAAGACAACCTCTGGATATGACACTGAGCACGTGCACTCAACATCTTTGGGCGAACATGTCGAGGCCTGTTCTGAGTGGAACCTGTCCTGTTAAACCGCTATATGGTCTTGGCCACCATGCTGCAGCTCAGTGTCAGGGTCTTGGCAATCTTCTTATAGCCTAGGCCATCTTTATGTAGAGCAACAATTCTTTTTTTTCAGATCCTCAGAGAGTTCTTTGCCATGAGGTGCCATGTTGAACTTCCAGTGACCAGTATGAGGGAGTTTGAGAGCGATGACACCAAATTTAACACATCTGCTCCCCATTCACACCTGAGACCTTGTAACACTAACAAGTCACATGACACTGGGGAGGGAAAATGGCTAATTGGGCCCAATTTGGACATTTTCACTTAGGGGTGTACTCACTTTTGTTGCCAGCAGTTTAGACATTAATGGCTGTGTGTTGAGTTATTCTGAGAGGACAGCAAATTTACACTGTTACACAAGCTGTACACTTCACTACTTTACATTGTGGCAAAGTGTCATTTCTTCAGTGATGTCACATGAAAATATATAATCAAATATTTACAAAAATGTGAGGTGTGTACTCACTTTTGTGAGATACTAATATATATATATATATATATATATATATATATATATATATATATATATATGTATGTATGTGTGTGTGTGTGTGTGTGTGTGTGTGTGTGTGTGTGCACCCACACACACAGCAGTTTGACTTCTAACTATGTTTCAACATTGCTGTCCCTACATGCTAAACCATTTCATAGGCATAAGAGGATCACAGAATAAGGATCAGATGTCAGTGACTAAAGGGAGGAAGGACACATCTATGTTCAATTGATTTTACTATTGTGGTGCAGCACAAGAACCACTCTAGAGAAAATGGAGAGGCTGATTTTTTTTCCCATTATATCATCTCTTTGAAATCAATGGCATAGCCATTTGATAATTGATAGTGCCAGTTGTGAAGATGCAAAAGCTTCCTTGTGAAATCTTTTCTGAATGTCAAGACTGATCAAAGTGGGTCACACTTCTCTCTCAATATAGGCTCCACTGGCAGGAGAAGAGGAACCTAAGACATTACAGAGACAAATAGTAATCTCAAACATACCAGAAAAATCCCAGGGGAGATGCTGTAAATTGGTTGCAAAGAGGTGAGACGTCTTTGTGTTTGATATCTACAACAAGATCAAACTTAAAATACTGTTCTACTTGACACAGAACAGTATTTATTTGTCAAGGAATTTTGTCAATTTATTTGTCTAAAATGGTAAGTTGGTTAAATACAAATATATAATGTTGTCCATGTTTGCATTGTTTTGCACAGTAAAAAACCCCTGATGTTTCCCATTTGCATCAATGAGTCATGCATGGAGAGATAGTGAATGTCATACGACAGCAGTAGTTGGTGTTGGACTGACATTTCAGAGCTCGTGCTGCTGTCAAATAGCTGTCATTTCGACACACAGGACCATGGAGCATACTGGTGGAAAAAACTTGCAGTTGTGAAATGAGACATGCAAGAAGGCTGGAGAGAATATTTAGGGCTACTTGTGTTTTTCACTGTATATATCTGTATGAGTATAAGATTATAATTCTTATACTACAGTATACTATTATAAGGCAGTATAAGCATTTATGTTAGAGACACAGAGTGAGTGCTGATGTCATGGCTCATATCACATCTCTGTAGTGTAATTTTGTTGATGTTCGTGGATGCAGTTCTTTATGTTATAAAGTAGCATTGCTATAAAACCAATAAAAGAGCCATGGTCCTAATAATTTTTTTTTTTTTATAAAGGAGCCCAGAGACCCACAGGGGTCTGTCACGCATAGCTAGGTGGTTCACACTTTTCTAATTTTGTTACTTTTTTTTGTCACACAGTAATGTCATATAATAATTATGTCCGTTTAAAAAAAAAAAAAAAAAAAAAAAAAGGTTCTATGGATATAATAAATAAATAAATACCCCAAAAATATAATATGCATGCATATTCTAATATTTTCAAAATGAATCTGTACTGAATTTTTTTTTCTTTCTTTCTTTCTTTCTTTCTTTTTAAACAAGTAAATGGGTCCCTGACTATAAAAAAAGAGAGCCATTGCATTAGAGAATAAATAATATAAAACCAATTAAATGTGTGTTTGTGTATTTTGAACACTGATCCTTCAATTTACACAAATAAAATGCTGCAAAATTAATTTCCTCTTATTCCTTGACAGGCAATTAGACAGATTTATGTTTTTTATTACTGCTACTGAATACATTAAGAGAGATAAATGTTGAGGACTCTGCACTTCCTAATGCCAGCCAGTCTTAAGATTAACAAAAACTATCCTACTCTCCTACTGTTTGTCAAAGTGATGTTTAAAAAGCCATCTACAGCTCTGACATGTCATTTCTAAAGCAACACAAATCTTAACATTTTCTGGAAGGCTTAATTAGAATATCAAGAGGTTATGGTAGCAATTCTTACTAGTCTTATATTGATTATGCATTAGAAATACATTTTATAACATTCTATATACAGTGCCCTCCACTAATACTGGCACCCTTAGTAAATATGAGCAAAGGAGGCTGTGAAAAATTGTCTTTATTGTTTAACATTTCGATCTTTTGTTTAAAAAATTCACAAACATATTCTGCTCTCAGGGATATCAAACAATTGCAAACAAAACACAGGTTTATCCCAAAAAAATATTTGTTAAATATAGGTGTGCAACAATTATTGGCACCCTTTTAGTCAATACTTTGTGCTACCTCACTTTGCCAAGATAACAGCTCTGAGTCTTCTCCTATAATGCCTGATGAGGTTGGAGAATATATGGCAAGGAATCTGAGACTATTTCTCCAAACAGAATCTTTCCAGATCCTTCCAATTTCGAGGTCCATGCAGTTTTTCAATGGGTTTAAAGTCAGGGGACTGGGATGACTATGACAGGACTTTGATTTTGTGGTCAGTAAACCATTTTTGTGTTGAATTTGATGTTTTTGAATCATTGTTCAGCCCATTTTAAGCTTTCTGGCAGAGGCAGTCAGGTTTTCATTTAATATTTGTTGATATTTGATAGAGTCCTTGATGCCACATATTCTAACAAAATGTCCAGTTCCTCTGGCAGAAAAACAGCCCCAAAACATTAAAGATCCACCACCATATTTAACCGTGGGCATGAGGTAATTTTCCATATGGCTACTTCTCTGTGTGTGCCAATACCAGCTCTAGTGTTTATTGCAAAAAAACTCTGGTTTCATACGACCAAAGAACAAGATCCCATTTGAAGTCCCAATACTGTCTGGCAAACTGAAGATGCTTGAGTTTGTTTCTGGATGAGAGTAGAGGCTTTTTTCTTGAAACCCTTCCAAACAACCCTTCCAAATAACCCTTCCAAACAACTGGTAATGTAGGTGACTTCGGGTTGTAGATTTGGAGACTTCTGGCCCCTAGACGCAGCTAACTTCTGCCATTCTCCAGCTGTGACCCTTGGAGATTTTTTTGGCCATTTGCACCATCGTCTTCACAGTGCGTTGAGACATTATAGACACACGTCCAGTTCCAAATTGATTCATAACATTTCCCTGCGTCGGCGCCACGAGGGGGCCCCAGGGGGCCCGGGCCAGGGGGCCCCTCTGGTAAGCACCCCACCCCACCACCTGAACACGATTTCAGCTACTGGGACTGCCACTTTGCCCTCTTACTTCTTGGAATATTAATAATTAACTAAATATTTTTTAAAACAATTCTGTGAATGAATTTTGTTTTACCATGAATACTGATTATGAATAGAAGTAGAAGTTGACTAAAAAAATACTTAATGTCATGATGTACAGTCATAATCAGCCAATTACATACACGTACACGCTGCTATTATGACAGTGATTTAAATAATGATTGAGAGCGGTCGTGAGAACAACCTTTTGCAAACCTGACTTTGTCTAAAACATTTAACGTGCAGCTTGATAATTCAACAATAATGGAAATTTCGCAACAAATGGAAAGACCTCATTCTGAGAAAGTTTACAACTTCCACTCGTCTCTATTTTTTTTTAAAGCAGAAAATAATAAAATGCAATATTTTTAGATTTACACAAGATTAATCTTTTTAAACTGTGTATTAGTACTCTTCTCTACATTATATCAAGATAAATATCCTTCAGGAATCTGTGCCTTAGTCATATAAACTGGCTCGGACAGGCTACATGCTAACAAATGCTCCTAAATCTCTATATTTGCATTCTGTTAATTTTCATTATTTTCTAGAACTGAGGAACTGTCTATATTATAGACTAGCATTAAATTAAAGAGCAACTCCACCACATTTCATGGGGAAAAAAAATTAACAAAAATATTATTTTAAACTTTATTATGGCTTATTTTAATCATTTCCAACTTCAAGCAAATGCAATGTTCTGTTAATAGCATATTTTTACAAAAACGTTGGGAGTTGGATGGAAGTTGGATTAGTGAGCCGAGAACTGTGACATCAGCTTATCCAGGGATTATTCCCACGCTGTCACAACTCATCTTTGTGCTTGTCTATCTGACATAAACAAGCTCATCAATCCCACACTAGTGAGAGAAGACAGAAAACCTTGTACATGTCTAATTTTAGAGGCCAGGAAGCAGTGGGAGTTTTACCAGTAGGCTATAAATGAAAAACCAATGAAAATAGTGTGAATTTTAAATCCTATTTCTACCACAGTAGTGAAAACCTGCAAAGGCTATGGACTTATTTCTCTCAATATATAACTTGTTGCAAAGCTGCTGCACATGAAGCCATGGGTTG